>NC_056731.1:1439464369-1439509369 GCF_019279795.1 Protopterus annectens
AGTTCCATCAAAGTTGGATCTGAGGATGCCTTGTATGCCAGGCATAGATACCCTCTCAGTAACCTATAGGAGACAGAGTGCAGACACAGGGCTTTAAAGTGATCCATGTAGGATAATGTGCTTATACCCTAAATTCTCCTGGTAAGTAAGATTTGTGAACATTCCGACTGTTACATACATCTGGTCAGGTACATGTCGAACGGGGCATTATACTCAAAGATTTGTTTGATAGGGGCCATATAAAGTGGCACTGTGACTTTCTTGGACTTGGATGTTATGCTCTTTCTCATAAATTGGGTAACGTAGAATGATTTTCTTACTATCTTGGCCACATGTCGGTCAAAGGCCATATTACTGCCTACATATGTTCCAAGATCCTTGACTACTGGGGCAACTCTTGGGGTGCCTTATTGATAGAGTAATTAGCCTTGGTGGCATCTTTCCCAAAAATTGATATAACGCATTTCTTGGCATTGAGTTTTAGTCTGTGACTTTGCCACCAGTCATTTGTCTGTGTTAGACCTTGTTATAAGGTGTTTTGTCATATGTGTAATTTATGATAGCTCCCAATTTGCAGTCATCTGTGAACTTGGTCAGCCAAGGCCCTTGACATTAAACTTTACCTCCAAGACATAGATGTCAAATAGCAGCAGTCTCAGCACAGAGTCGTGAGGTACCCTGCTGGTGACCGGTCTCTTAGTGGAGATGGTATCACCAATCCTGATTTCCTGGGTCTTGCCTGTGAGTCATCTGGCAGTCCAGTGAATTATAAGGGTTTCTGCCCCATTCAGTGAGTTTGTCAACTATAACCTAGTAGGGCATTATATTGAATGCCTTTGCCAGATCAAGGTAGGTGGTATGTACTGTTTTCCCCTCAAAAAAGTCCATCATGTTTATAAGTGTTATCTTCCTTTGACAAAGCCAAATTTGGTTAGATCCACTGTATGAAGGTTGCCTATGTCTTTGTTGATCATTTCCATGATTATTCATTCCATGGATTTTATATTAGACTAGTCACAATAATATTTCTATAGTTTCCATAGTCTGTTTATGGTCCACCCTTCTGGAGTGGAATAACTGTTGCAGTCCTTCATTCTCATGATATAAAGCCCATTTTGAAGTCATAGTTGAAAAGTGACTCAAGAAGTATGGATAGGTCAAGTTTCCAGCTATATCACACACATCCTGAGATATTATATGTGGCCACTAAGGCTGTGTTTGTGGCCTTAGCAAACACCACCAGGACCTTCTCCTTGTTTATAGTTGGGTGGGTTATGCTAGTAGGTATTTCATGGTGGGAGGAAGAAAGGGAGTTGGGGTGAAGTTTGAACTGAATTTGTCAGCCACCAAATTCACTATATCACTCTGCTCAGTGAAGGGGGCACCATTAACCACCTCTTTTGCACACTGCTGTGGCTGCCTTTGAGGTTTCATACATAGCTGTAGAAAGCTTTGTAGTTGTCTTTAGGCTGTGAGGCTATCTTGACCTTGTAATTGGCTTTGTTTGACTTAATTAGTTCTCTCGGTTAAGTCTCTGGAGTGTGTGGTGCGGAGGGACTGGGATTTCTTTAGATGTAACATTTCTAACAGAGCTGGGTCAGACATGGCTTTGTAAGTCAAGCAGAGATCCCCTCTTAATAGACAATATGAGACAGAAAATAGCTGGAGTTTTTTTAGTCTGTCCATGTGGGACATGTGTTCAAGGACTATGATCCTCTTCGTGAGATACTTTTGTGGCCTCTCTTGCTGTTGCAGGTGTCTAGTGAAGTACATGCCAAATGGGGCAATATACTCTATGATTGGCCTAATGAGGGAAGAGTAGTGAGAAATGATGACTTCTTTCTTCCTGAATGCAAAACCCTTGGGAATGAGATCTGCCACATAAAAGGACTTTCTGACAACAATGGCAATATGGTGGTCAAAGGAGAGGTTGCTGTCAACCTGTGTCCCCAAAAGTCTTATAACACATTCAGTGTTCAGTGGGCTCCCATCGATGTGGTAATTAGTGGGAACTGAGTTTTTCCCAAAGGGGATGACAACGCATTTTTTCATTAAGGTTAAGGCCATGGTTTCGGCACCAGTCAATGGTCTCAGTGCGGCCTTTCTGTAGAGTTTTTGCATCACTTGGGGAGTTAATATTGGCTCCCAGCTTGCAGTCATCTGTGAATTTGGTCAGCCAGAGTCCCGTCCTGTTGGCCTGGACTTCTGAGAAGTAGATGCCAAACATTAGAGGGCCCAGGCTTGATCCCTGCATCCTTTCACATCTGTCCTGGATGCTATGGCTTGCCACAAGTGCTTTGTCTGTTTTCCTGCAGATCCACAAACAGTACCCTCACGTTACCCATGCCACCTCACACTTACTTTCTTTAACATTTTATTTCTTTGCACCTAGTGATACTAGCCCTGACAATGTATACTGCTGTTAAACCCATTTCTCACTTATGCGTACACACATACACACACACACACACACACACACACACACACACACACACACACACACACACACACACATACACACACATACACATACACACACACACACACACACACACACACACACACACACACACACACACACACACACACACACACACACACACACACTCATTTATTTTGTGTTAGGCTTGCCCTCCTGTAACCCTCACCGTACCCTCACCTCAGTGTAAGTGATGATGAGAGTACCGCTCTGTTTCTACAATTAATTGTGACTTAGGATTGACTTTGTCTGATGCACAGGGTGGATAGCTAATGCTTTCTAAGTCAGATACCTATTTCCATCATGGAGTATGTAACAATCAGTACATAGGTAAGTTAAGGCTGATAATTTTGCATGCATCATTGTTACTGTTTGTATCTGGTTAGCTTCATTTTTCTCTTCTTATGTAGGTAGTGAGGGTGTGCACTATTCTCTGTCTGTTAGCCAGGGCCATAGTGTATTCGGCATGTCACTGTCTGCCATGATCATCCACAGCTGATGATTTTTCATCTGACTCATCATCTGGGTCTGCAGGCCCTGCCTGTGATACAAAGAATTGCAGTCCTTATACTTGTTTTCCCTGCTGCAACTGTTTCCTAGCAATAATGTTATGTAATATGGCAAAGACTGTCAGTATTTTGACAGAGGTGACAGGTTCATACTGCAGGGCCCCTCCAGATTTATCTAGAGATTGGAAACATGTCTAGAAAACACATCCATTGGAAGTCTTTGTAGATGCAAGTTGAAACCTGTTTTTTTTATCCATCAGCATTTATTTAAAGATTCCTGGAATTCTCTTAGTAGATTAACTCCTGATGTACGGAATCCAAATGTTTTTTGGACAACTGATGTCATTGATCTATTCATATCTATACCACATGATTAGAGTTTGGCTTTATACCATGAGGCTTTACTGACCTGTCCTTCTGTTTCTAAAGAGGACATTGGGCTTCTTACTTCTTTTACAGAGACAATTCTCCTAAAAAATTTCATATACTTTGAAGGTGAAACATATGGGCAGACCAAGTCTGTTGCCAGGGGAATAGCAAGTGCTCCCACTTATACGAATATAGTTTTATTAAGTTGGGGGAAAAGTTTGCTTTTACATCCCAAGTCTACTTTTATTTCAAAGTTTACTTGCAATATTTGGATGACATATTTGTTATTTGGGATGGTCCCAATCAGTTTCAAGAAGAATTTGTCAACAGTTCATCATTTTTTAAATTCACTTTCAATTACAATAAGGAATGCATCCATTATTTGGTTACAATTATTTACAAGACTGAAACAAGATTTGAATCCAATATGTACCATAAACCTATGTTTTCAAATTCTTATTTACATTTTAGCAGCTACCACCCACTTAATTTCAAAAAGAACTTGGTGAAGGGACAATTTGTGAGGCTGGCCAGGCTAGTGTCAGTATATGTTAAATTTGAGAAAGAAAAGTGCAAACTTTTTGCCATTTTCTGTGAGAGGGGCTAACCAGACTCCTTCATTAACAGCATCTGTGAAGAAGTTGCACTAAGGTGGGGACAAAAATATAAGCCCCTGTTAGGTTTAAGTGAGCACTCTGAAACTCCTGAAGATAACACTGATCTGAACAACAAGTTATGCAAAGGGTCTATAAAAATTTATTTTGAAAACTATGAGCGAGCTATGGCCTTGGCACATGATATCCAATCTGAAACTGTCCAAAACATTATTATTAAAAACTGAAGCATCTTCAAGGTGAATGGTGATATTCACAAATTATTGGGTAATAAACTCATCAACCATAAGATTTGTTGTAATTTAAAACAGAGGTTTGAGAGACATAAATTTACTAATAAACACGACAGTAGAGGGACTTTTAAATGTGGATGTTGTCCTTACTGTCAATTAATTTTTGAGTCTGACACTGTTACCATTAGAGGTAATTGTAAGTTAACTTTGCAACACAGTAATTACAACATCTTTGCCTTGGTGTATGTTGGTAAGAATTTCTGTCTTTTATTTTAAGATTTAACCAGTTCTGTGTTGCAGTAAGGATATCTGGGTTATGCTGATTTATCCAAGCATGGAATATGGAGATTTTATTACATATACTCCTAAGGTTTAAAGTAATTATATTTAGTGTTTTGGGGTGTGATATGTAGTTTAGGTTTTGGTGTAGACGTAGGTTGTGGTCTCCACACTGATCAAAGATGGGGACTGATGGTTTATTTGTTTTGAAAAATATAGTTGTAAGGGGTATCAGTTTTACTTTTATGTTAGGACAGAGTCTATTGTCTATTTTAGGTGCAGGATAGTAGATAAAGCCTGTGGGAGTTAAGCTTGGGGAGATATTTAAAAGCTGGTACAAAAGAGAATATGTAGTGATGTGAAAGTTACAGTTAGGGTATTTATTTTGAGAGATGTTGCCAATGGAGAATGTTAGGTCAGAGAGGAGGAGATGTAGGATGGTCAGGCAAGAAGGGAGCATCATGGTTAGATTATAAAACAGAGTTGTGGTATAGTTGAGTGGGTAAGGAGTTAGAATACTTAAGCAGAAATTAAAGGAATGCTATGGAGAGAGAAGAGGAAGGAGTAGTAGCGAAACTCAGTGTGGTGAAAGAGAAGGAAGTATTGTGTAGAAGGATGAGTAAGGAATAAGTTAGCAAAATAATAAATATATATCTCCACAAAATACAACGTCTTCGTGCAGTCATCTATTTTAGCAGTTGTATAAAGGAAATCTAGAACTATTTTCCTTGTTACCTCAAATAGGGGAAGAGACCAGTCATCAATGGAGTCCCCCAAGGTTCAGTGCTGAGACTTTTTCTGTTTGGCATATACATCTCAATAGTACAAGGAAATACCAAAAGGCTTTGGCCAACTAAGTCTGAGATGACTGCAAGCTAGGAGCAGTTATTGAATCCCCAAATGACTTAACCATCATGCAGGAAGGTTTGCCCCAAACAATACCTGGTGCCAGAATCATGAACTGAAACTAAACTCCAAGAAATACATTATCATATCCTTCGGGAAGTCATCTACTCCAGGGAACTGCCAAATCGACAATGCCCCCTGAGAACTGACCCAGTTGTTTGGCATTTGGGAACTTGTGTATGCAGTGACCTAACTTATGACCAATATGTGACCAGAGTCATAAGGAAGTTTTTCTATATTGCACAGCTTATAAACAAATTGATTGTGACAAGATCTAGAGATGCTATTGTCCTCCTTTACAAATCCCTCATTAGGTCAATCATTTTGTATAATGCCCACGTTGGCATGTATCTGTCCAGACCCATGCAACAATTGGAATACCCAAAGAGATACCTTACTAAAAAAATGCAAATCCTAAACAATAGGTCTTGCATGGACCACCTCAAAGATTTATCATTAACTCAGTATCATACAGAGTGCTTAGAGGTGACATGGCTGGCATACAAGGCATCCTCCGTTCTAATACAGATGGACCTACTGAGCAAGTCAAATGGCATTAGAAATACTCAGTCCAAGTATCTAGACTGAATCTTGTGGAGAGATGGATATATATCACAGAGACTACCACTGTTCCAGAACAGACTACGTATTCAAGTAAAACAAAGCTCATCCCTGTCCATATTCAATTGCAACTTGACTCTAAGGATGGGTAATAGAAAATGTACTCCAGGATTGCCCCTCATGCCACTAATGGATAGAGGCAGTTCCTAAATGCTGCATCCCTTACATGGGTCCCCTCAAATTATCTATAGTATGATCACATTTATTCTCACTAGGGCTACTATACAATTAACAGTGGGATAGGTAAGACCAATCAGGAAATGTTAATTCAAGCACTAAAAGGGATATTGGCTAAGCTTAAAATGCCCTCCAAGTGAACCTATGTTGTGGTAGTAAATAGTTTTAAAAAATTGCCCTTTTTAGATCACTAAGTGCCCCTCTCACCCTCCGCCTCCCCAGTCTTCAACAACGATGGGCACCTCTTGTTCTGGTGACTGTCTCATGAAAGCATTGAACTATTTTCCCTTATTACTTCTACTACAAAGACCAATTCCATCTCATACCACAATTCACAAGTCCTCATAGAAGGCTGTATTCATTAACACCTACACTGAGTGTTCACTAAGTCTACAGCACTGTGAGTGAACAGAAAAGAGAAGCTTAACTCCCACATTCTTCCTCCTAATTTTCTTTCAACCTCAAATATCAAGGGGGGGTTCATAAAGGTTACCGCAATGTATAGACTACATCTACACTTAGTGCAATCTGTCAGAGTGAATAGACAGCACAAATAATTCTGCAACAAAACAAGAGAAAACACATAAATGTAAATGTATAAAAATAAAAAATATATTTTTTTTCACACTGCGATGTGTTCTGGCAGTTGTCTCAAGAAAGCAATGAACTGACTTTTCTTACTGCTTTAAATTAAAAATGTAACATTTTCACTCTTCTTACATTTCACAAACTATTAATCTTCTACACAACTCATAAAAAGAAATAAAAGAAACAGTCTGTTATATCTATATCTATGTCTATATCTATATCTATATCAAAATCAATATCAATATCAATCTTTATATATGCCTTTTATTGAACATTTTTTGCTTGAATCACAAAACATCAATCACAATGGAGCAAGGAACATGTCCTGCTCCCCTGATGGAACTATGTTAAAGCAATGTTTTGTGTTTTGATGTTTTTCATTGAATAGTTTGCTCTTCGAACAATAATCATTCAGTGCTTTGGAACCTAAACATACATATATAGCGAGATATATGTTTGAAAATTCAATAGTTAATTATTTTTAGAACTGAAAAATGAGTCATTGTCTGAGGTGCACTCAAGGCATACTATGATACTAACGGTGCTGATATTTTCCAAAATAGAAGGCAATGTGTTAATTTGCCAGATAACATCATATTGGTCATGTGGTTTCGGCAGCTGATCAAGAGAAATCTATATCATTGTCAACTTGTCAGTCCTACCCTCTAAAAGAAAAATGCATTGGAAATGCATAATGTTCTATGCAAAATGAAAATCAGCAGAGGTATGCAGTATGTTTCAACATATCTGTGCATGTTCAGTCAAAGCAGTAGTAGCAGAAATGAACAATTTGTTATGTAACTTATAACCTCTTAAATATCATTACAGATTTGTACAGGGGGAAGTGAGTCTTGAGATGTTTATGTTTGTTTAATAGTAAAAATGCACAGTATCCTCACAACTCTTCTCTAAGATGGCTGCATTGAATTTTTATATCATGTTGTGAAAGTCAAAGTTTGGCAATGCAAAGACAAAAATGAAGGTTTTTGCAAAGTTTTTACAAAGTTTCGGAAAGACTGTTGCAGTATTGTTCTACATATGTGGACCAAGCCTACTAGGTTTGGATAGCTTTACTTATACTTTCACTGCTTAGATATTTAGATAAGCTAAAAATCTATCAGAAAGTATGTCCTGAGTAATGTGTGTGTGTGTGTGTGTTTGTGTGTGTGTGTGTGTGTGTGTGTGTGTGTGTGTGTGTGTGTGTGTGTGTGTGTATGTGTGTGTGTGTGTGTGTCCACTTTGTAATTTCAAAATACTGAAATCCCGAATTTCAGTATTTTGAACTTACAAAGTCGAACACTCACATTTCCAAAACCGACAGAATTGTGAAATTCAAAATACCGAAGTACCGATATTTCGAATTTTGGCTTCCGGTGGTACGGTATGTGGATGTTTAGGTTTTATTTTGGTAAGTTTGTGTGTGTTAGTATGTTGGTTAGGGGTTTAGTGTGTGTAAGTGTTTGTTGTGACTGTTTTGTGTGTTTGAGGGACTGTAAGATGTGTGTGCGAGTTTCATTTGTGTCACTGTTTGTGCAATCTCGGAGTTAGAATATATAAGTAGGGGGGTGTGGGGGGTGCAGGGGGCTTGCCCGCCTACTTATATGTAGTTTAGATTAGTCTGTTTGATTGTGGGGGGTTTGTGTATGTTTATGTGTGTGCTGTATGTGTAGCGTGAGTGTGGGATTTTGAATTTTGTGGTTGTGTGTTTTCGAGTTTGTGAGTTTTGGTTGGGTTTTTGGCTTTGTGGTTTCAGAATCCTGAAATTCAGGATTTCAGTATTTTGAAATTAAAAAGTGGGCCCGTGCGGGGGGGGGGGTAAGAAGGCCTGGTTTTATCTTATTGTCAAGAAACATTAAATAAAGCATGTGCATATAAAGTGAGAGGGATAGACATATGTGTTTAATAGAGGCAAATTGAAAATAAATAAGAAATTTCGGAGTTTAACAATTAAAATAAACCAGAGAGAGAGAGAAAAAAATGAGAGAGAGGGTGTGTGTGTGTGTGTGTGTGTGTGTGTGTGTGTGTGTGTGTGTGTGTGTGTGTGTGTGTGTGTGTGTGTGAGTGTGTGTGTGTGTGTGAGAGAGAGAGATACATGATAAAGACTATTGCCATTAGTGGCTATGGAAAAAGTGTTGTCCGAGTGAAAAGAGTAGTAGAGTGTCATGATTGTACTCCATTTCCAAGGAAAACAAGTACCACAAGCTGAAGTAAATAAATAATACCATGCAGAGAAATAAAAAAGGAAGAGAATGTCACAAATGATGCAATGAATAATTTTAACTGTTCAGAAGCATGCACACTGTTTGGACAACCCAGTCAGAATGCCCATTATGAATCAAGTATATTCAAATAGAAAGAAGTCTGAACACTTAAGCCTTCTTAATTATTTGGACTTTCTATTGGAATACACACTACTAGTACAGAAATAATAGTTTACAAGTACACTACAAAAAGCAATGTAAACTCACAAATGTCTTGCAAACCCACAGATGCTCTCCATCCCACACACTCTTTAGCCAGCCCTGTATTAAATACCAAATATGTTATTATGTACCCAGAAACAAACAGCTTTTTTCCTTCTCTCACTGAGCAGCCTTATTCAACAGCCCAGTCAGCATTGTAACTATAGTAATCCCAACAGGAAAAACTCTTCCTAAAACATACTTGTTCTGCACCATGATGTAGCCACTCTGTTTAAAAAAATAGATTTTTACATGCTAATAACTATTGGTAAACTCGTCTCTGGAGTAGAATGACAGAAGTATATTTAGAAAACAAATACTCATGGCTGTCAGTGCAGTAAATGCCTTTATAAATAGCTCCATAGAAATAAAGATTCTGCACAGAAATACCTCATATGTATATAAAAAAAGAAAACACAGACTGCACACAGAAGGCACTGGTAGACATTCCTCATTATGATAAAAAAAAAAAAAATGAGTACAAAACTTCAGAATAAAATGTAGGTGCTTATAGGCTTAACATGTGCAGTACACATCCTACTCATCACTTTTGTCCTTAAATAATGCCATTGTATAATAGCAATAATCACTTGTGTGTTTGAGTAATGCAGGATTTACTCACTCCCAGTCATGGATTATTGCTAAATTAATACTAGGCATGAAGGCATAGTTAAATAGTTACAGACAAAGTCAGAGGGAGAGTAGCACAATGGGATGAGAGAGATACCAAGCTGCCAAGAAAGAAAAGAGGTCAGCACTGTCCGAGGTGCAGGGGAAACAGGCTTTAGACTCAGCAGTACAGTAAGTGGGGGATGGTGTGTGAGTAAGGAGAAAAGAGATTACTGAAGCTATAGTTTGGTAGCTGTAGCATATTGACGTTAAGTGGTTGAAAAGTAAAAATATGTAAACAGAAAGCTTGGGTAAAATAGGTAGCATCCATATTCGATAAACAGTATGGATATTATTTTCAATGTCTGTCATAAGAGACATAATGAGAAACAGATCACAGATAACTGATATGGCTTTGGAACAATGGGTATAAAAGCAGTAAAGGAGCAAGGTGCATGTCAAAAAGCAGAGGTGGAACGTAAGGGCAGCTGTCATGGGCACAGTGTGTTAGCTGGTGTGACTGGCAGTCAGTGGGGCAGTAATAAATGCTGACACTTATGATCACGGCAGAACCATAACCAATTTAAGTACTTTGTGTGTAGTATTGTAACTGTAGCAAGCTTCTTCTAACATTTGTAGCAAACAGTAATTTTAAGCAGAAGACTTTTTTTTTTTTATTCCACAACTGACTTGGTTAAGGGAGCATCAGATGAGTTAATTGTACTGAGCACTAGCTACTGCTCTATTAGAAAGCAATCAAGAGGGCAAATAAATGGAAATAAAACAAGAAAATAACTGCTCCAAATTATGGTGCCAGTATTGTTTAAAAAAGTTACTTTTCTAAAGTAGTGGCCGACAAAGCATCTCAAGACAGAAAAACTCTTAAGCAGAATGGTATAAGGCTGTAGTCAGTCTAAGACACAAAGTCAGTACAGGTGAATTTTGTACTAATAGCTGAAAAGGAAAATCAGCAAACATGAAAAATCGTAAATAGTAATAATAATATTATTCCGATACTGTTGATGTTGATAAATAATGGCATTTTAGAGCAGTTACTGACCTGGGGAAATAAGTGAGTTTCCAGTCAAAGGATAAGAACCTTACCAGTCCTTAACCAAGAGAAGATTTTTGGAAGAAAAAGTAAATGGGGGATATTTCTGATAGTTCTTCCCAGCATTCGTTTAACCTCCCTTAAGGTCCATAAAACAGGACATATAATTAGCTATCATAGTAATTTCTGCTGGTGTGAAACTGATGTTATTGATGTGGGAGTAAGGCTGAGTAATGCAGCTGTGGCAGGTTTGTATCTAAGTAAGTGAAACAGCTACATAGCCTTTGTGCAGTGGATATTCGTATCATTAATAATTGCTACCATGGTCTGTATGAAGATGAGATCATGAACATGTCTGCTGCATTGTTAGGACATATTTTAACAGCACACAGCTCCTCTGGATAATTAAAGATGTTTTTTCACTAAGGTGAATGTAGGTTTTCAAGTAAAGACACCTGTTGCAATAGACGAATGCATTCTGGATGAGAGCACTGGTCAATTACACCCTCCTCCCCCAAACAATTTTGCATGCTTTGCTTTGAATTACCCTTTTAATTAGGCAATCCCTGATAAGTGTGTTTCTATGATAGGCACATTTCAGAAAAATGATTTGATATTTACCTTCTTGAGTCTTAACAGACAGTGAATGTGGCTGAATTGTATTACTGTCAAGCATAAGACAAATACAGGTGGCAGGTCTACTGTACGTGCTTTATTGTTTTTGTATTCTTGGCTGTACTGCATTCTGACTTGCAAAATTTCCACACACACACACACACACACACACACACACACACACACACACACACACACACACACACACACACACACACACACACACACACAGTGTCCATTCACTTTGATATATCTGATCCATTTACTACACTGCACATTGTGTGATACTGTTTAATTATTTCTTGAAGGTCCACAATAATGCACATACTCAGACATTCTTCTAACCACTTAGTAAAGAAGCAGGTATATATTTAAAATTAAATCAGACATTTACAGTCTAATAATGGATAGGAAGTACATAATCTTAGAAAATCAGGCTTTAGCAACTGAAATAAATATTTTTTCATAACTTATAAAGGAACAACTGTTTCCATTATGCACTAATCAGTGTACTTAAAACTGTTATAATCATATTGTAAAGCTTGATGTATGAGTCATTTATCCTTCCCTGTCTTTACAGAATCTACTTATCATCTTAAAGCAGGCTGCCACGCGCCTAATGCACCTGATTGTCTCATCGGCACATTCCACCTAACAAAGGTAGGCGAGCTGAGGCAAAGCCTAAGACACTGATACACTTGTTCAAGCCCTGCAGGTGTAGCAGCCTTCTGTTTTGTAAGCTCCTGTATGTAGGCGTCAAGCACTGCATTCTTTCTTTACCTTGTGTAGACAGCAGCCCTCCTTTAACATAAATTAAAAAGTAAAATAAAGAAGCTAATAATGAGACAACAGTATGAGGCTTGAAGAACACCCCCTCAGGGAAAGGGTTTTAAAATTAAACAAACATTGTCACAGTATAAAGTGTGACGATAGTAATAGTCTTTTGAAAATGTTTAGGCCCCCCAACTCCTTATAGTCTTCATGTACCCCTAGTATGCAAACATATGTCTTGTTAATTATAGGCTCTAGTTTTTAAACTGCGGGTATTTTTAAATGGGCAGTAGACCACTATGAAGGCATTTTAGATCTTTTGGTTGAGTGAAGTTCTGTTTTTACCTGCAAACTGATGTATGTTGCTTCATTAAGGTGCATGTTTCAACAGAACACTGACATTCATTTACCTGCATATTTGAAGGAAGACAGGCTTAGCTGTAATGCAAGCAGTTTATTGCAAAAGATGGTAAGTATTTTTTTTTCTTGCAGACAGGAATGTCCAAGAAAATAAAAAGGGCTCATCACAATGGAAATCAGTATCTTGATTTAATCATCTTTATTTTTCCGTTACATGCTTATGGATATCTACTTAAATGAAGCTTCTTCTTCTTCTTCTTTCGGCTGCTCCCATTAGGGGTCGCCACAGCAGATCAACTGTTTCCATTTCTTCACATCCTCTGCATCTTGCTCTGTCACACCAACCGCCTGCATATCCTCTCTCACCACATCCATAAACCTTATCTTAGACCTTCCTCTTTTCCTGTTACCTGGCAGCTTCATCCTTAGCATCTTTTTCCCAATATATTCTGCATCCCTCCTCAGCACATGTCCAAACTAACGTAATCTTGCCTCGCTGGCTTTGTCTCCAAACCTTCCAACCTGGGCTGACCCTCTAATATACTTATTCCTAATCCTATCCATCCTCGTCACACCCAGTGCAAATCTTAACATCTTCAACTCTGCCACGTCAAGCTCTGACTCCTGCCTTTTTGTCAATGCCACTGTCTCCAACCCATATAACATAGCTGGTCTCACTACCCTCTTGTAGACCTTCCCTTTCACTCTTACTGGTACTCTGTCACAAATCACTCCTGACACTCTTCTCCACCCACTCCATCCTGCCTGTACTCTTGTGTTCACCTCTCTTCCACACTCACCATTACTCTGAACTGTTGATCCCAAGTACTTAAACTCATTCACCTTTGCCACCTCTACTCCCTGCTTCCTCACCATTCCTCTGTCCTCCCTCTCATTCACACATATATATTCTGTCTTGCTGACCTTCCTTCCTCTTCTCTCTAGAGCATATCTCCACCTTTCCTGGGTCTCCTCCACCTGTTCTCTACTCTCACTACAGATCACAATGTCATCTGCAAACATCATAGTCCACGGGGACTCCTGTCTGATCTCATCTGTCAACCTGCCCATCACCATTGCAAATAAGAAAGGGCTCAGAACTGATCCTTGATGTAATCCCACCTCCACCTTAAACGCATCCGTCACTCCCACCGCAGACCTCACCGCTGTCACATAACCCTCGTACATATCCTGTACCACTCTTACATACTTCTCTGACACTCCCGACTTTCTCATACAATACCACATCTCCTCTCTAGGCACCCTGTCATATGCTTTCTCTAAATCCAAAAAGACACAATGCAACTCCTTCTGACCTTCTCTGTACTTCTCCATTAACACTCTCAGAGCAAACATCGCATCTGTAGCTCTCTTTTCTGGCATGAAACCATACTGCTGATCACTAATCATCACCTCCCTTCTTAACCTAGCTTCCACTACTCTTTCCCATAACTTCATGCTGTGACTGATCAGTTTAATCCCTCTGTAGTTACTACAGCTCTGCACATCACCCTTATTCTTAAAAATCGGTACCAAAACATTTTTTCTCCATTCCTCAGGCATCCTCTCACTTTCCAAGATTTCATTAAACAATCTAGTTAAAAACTCCACTGCTATTTCACCTAAATACCTCCATGCTTCCACAGGTATGTCATCTGGACCAACAGCCTTTCCGTTCTTCATCCTCTTCATAGCTATCCTTACTTCCTCCTTGCTAATCCGCTGCACTTCATGATTCACTATCCGCACATCATCCAACCTTCTCTCCCTCTCATTCTCTTCATTCATCAACCCCTCAAAGTACTCTTTCCATCTGCTCAACACACTCTCCTCGCTTGTGAGTATGTTTCCCTCATTATCCTTTATCACCCTTACCTGCTGCACATCTTTACTAGCTTGGTCCCTCTGTCTAGCCAATCGGTACAGGTCCTTTTCTCCCTCCTTAGTGTCCAACCTTTATACAACTCTTCATATGTCTTATCCTTACCCTTTGCCACCTCTCTCTTTGCCATGCACCTCATCTCCTTATACTCTTGTCTACTTTCTTCATCTCTTTGACAATCCCACTTCTTCTTCGCCAACCTCTTTCTCTGTACACTCTCCTGTACTTCTTCATTTCACCACCAGGTCTCCTTGTCCTCCTTCCTCTTTCCAGATGTCACACCAAGCACCCTTCTAGCCATCGCTCTTACTAGCTCTTCTGTAGTTACCCAGCTATTCGATAACTCTTCACTGCCACTCCTTTTCTTGATCACCAATGTCATCCTACAAACCACCATCCTATGCTGCCTAACTACACTTTCCCCTGCCACCACTTTACAGTCTCCAATCTCCTTCAGATTGGCCCTTCTACATAAGATATAATCCACCTGTGTGCATCTTCTTCCACTCTTGTATGTCACCCTATGCTCCTCCCTCTTGTTAAAATATGTATTCATCACAGCCATGTCCATCCTTTTCGCAAAATACACTAACATCTGACCTTCTGCATTCCTTTGCTTAACACCATACCTACCCATCACTTCCTCATCCCCTCTGTTCCCTTCACCAACATGCCCATTGAAATCTGCTCCAGTCACCAGTCTCTCACCCTTGGGTACAGTCATCACCACTTCATCCAACTCACTCCAAAATGTTTCTTTCTCATCCATCGCACACCCAACTTGTGGAGCATGTGCACTAACAACATTCATCATTACACCATCAATTTCCAGCTTCATAAACATCGCTCTATCTCACACTCTTTTCACCTCCAAAACACTCTTAGCATACTGTTCCTTCAGGATAATGCCTACGTCATTTCTCCTCCGATCCACACCATGATAAAACAATTTGAAACCGCCTCCGATACACCTAACTTTGCTCCCCTTCCATCTGGTCTCTTGCACACACAATATACCAACCGTCCTTTGGTTCTTCATATCAGCTAGCTCCCTCCCTATACCAGTCATACTGCCAACATTCAAAGTTCCGACCCTCACTATCACAGTCCTAGCCTTTACCTGCCTTTGGGCATGCCTTCAGCCTCTTCTCCTCCTTCGGCCAACAGTAGCCCAATTTCGCCAGCACCCTGTTTGCCAACAGTACTGGCGGCGGTCGTTGTTAACCCGGGCCTCGACCAATCTGGTATGAATTTCTGTACAGTTCTCTGCATATATGATGTGGCAAAATTTTACGCCAGATGCTTTCCTGACGCAACCCTCCCCATTTATCCAGGCTTGGGACCAGCACAAAGAAATGCACTGGCTTGTGCATCCCCAGTGGCTGGGTTATCTACCTGAATGAATCTGGTAGAGCTAATTTTCGAATTGTTTTATAAACAACTTTTCTTCTGAGATGTGCTTTAGAGCTATGCTGTATTGCAGTGTGCCTAGGTTTTCCTGTTCACAGGTTAAACAGCACTTAACAAAATAATAATTTTCACAGGCCATAATAAAAGGGATTTACAGTTTGATGCATTCATCTTAATGATGAATGTGAATACAAACATTGATATCATTATCAGTGATGTAGAATGTTGCAGCAAACACCAACGCTAAACGCTGCTACTCACAGATGTCAGCAAAGTAACTCGAACCAACACTTCAGGGATTTTGAATAAAATAGATTTAATATAACTCCAAAAGTTAAGTTATATTAAATCTATTTTATTCGAAATCCCTGAAGTGTTGGTTCGAGTTACTTTGCTGACATCTGTGAGTAGCAGCGTTTAGCATTGGTGTTTGCTGCAACATTGTACATATTGTTTCATCCCAACGTTTATTATCAGTGATGTAGTAATACACAGCAAAGGAAAAATAAAATAAATAAATATAAATATAATAAATATGAAACATTTGTTAACTGGGTAGGTGCACTGTCTGTAGATAATTTTCAGGCATGACCTGGGTTATTTAAAATGTTTATATTGCAGTGATTTTCAGGCTTTGTGCCTGCCAAGAGAAAGTTCCCTACAAGAAAGAGAAGGGAATGAGAAGAGAACCAGAACCTTGCAAAGATATGTTCATATATTCCTTTATAATTTAATAGGGTGATCTATAACTATATTAACTACTCAAAGATAACAAAACTGTTCCTTTTTAAAAGTGGTGTTAAAATTACATTCAAAAATGGACTGAGAAAGCTATATATAAAGACTTTAATAACAAAGATTTATTATTTTCTTAATTTTTGTCATTATCATGATACCATGGCACATTCGAACATGGTAACCAAAGCCTGCCGTCAAAATCTTGTTTTTTCACAGGTTAAAAGAGAGAATGCAAAATGCAAACTCTACTAAGATCAGTGACTTATTTGATATTTTTGGAGTTTGTATGTCAAGTATCCAGCAGGAGGCCTGCTTACACCATATTACAAGATTCACCTAGCTAGCAGGTATGTGCAAGTTCTGCAACAGCTGTAGTAGAGTGTTCATCAGTCTCAGACATACTTCAATATGCAGGTAGAGTACACATCTGAGTGCCTGCATTCAAGGGAAAGACAGAACTGAACTAATGGAATGAAATGAACAAATGTTTCATTAAAGGTTTCCAAAATCAGATCCCCAAGTAGCAGCTTGGAAGTAAAAATCTGCTTGTAATACATTGCTAAACAGGACAATGAATATGACAACATGCATTAATGCATTAGGTAGCCTTCATCAAGACAGCTTGCTACAAAGATATTTATATGAACAAACATATGATAAAGCCTGATGTGTCATGAAACTGGTCTATTTACAGTACAGAGTCAGTTACCCAAACATCAGTTATCTAAAATGTCAATTATCTGAACACAACCTTCCAAAGTTTTTGGGTAAGAAAAATCATAAATTCTGAATATGTAAACATTATACATATTCACTTATGCATGTTTTTGAGCTTGTACTACAATAATATATTGTACTATTCTGTACTTACAGTAAATGTGTTTTATTTTTCTTGTTTAGTGTTCAACAAGAGTATTTTTAGATGTATTTTATCCAGTCAATTATATGTTTGATTATCCAACCACTTTGATTTTCTGAACTACCCTGGATCCCAATTAGTTCAGATAATCAATGCTCTACTGTAGTACGACCCTGACTGTGCTCAGTAACCCTAGTCAGTGAGTTTAGTTTTCTGTTTTAAATTGGATAAGTGATACTCAGACTGTCTGTTTCTTAGTGCTAAAATGTAGAAATGCTTCCTGAAAAGGATTCAAGATTTTTATATCATTTGCTCCAAATAAAAATGATACAGCTTACTTTCCTTTACCCCAATATGTCCAGCAAATGTGAAGCTGTTTAGTGAAAATTAAAGTGAATAGACTAGGACAAGTGAAGAAATAACTTATGCAAAATAACCAACATGGTTTCATTTCCTGTTAGCAAACACAATCAAATTTACAAGAATATGCTGCGGTAGCATTGTCGCCTCACAGTAAGATGCTGTCCGGTTCGATTCTCAGCTAGAGCATTTTCTGCGTGGAGACATGAGTGAATGGGCGTACCTTCGTTGAAGGTTGTGCATCAGGGCTGGTAACTCGGCATGTAAAACTAAACTACCAATCATTAGCGGACCGGAGTTCCACTGTGGCGACCTTTAACCGGGAAGAGCCGAAAGACACAAACATGGTATTCAGTGGAATGTGCATATTTTAATTTTGATAATCTGTTATGAATTGTTATGGAGAACATCTATGCATGTTAAGATGTTCTTTTGTATCTGAATTAAATAGACTTGTCCATACCCACTATAAAATGTCCTTCATCACAATTAAGATAGGTCCATATTTTTGTGTGAATTTTTCTATTAAGGAATCCCTGCACAATGATGACTTTTGTCTCCATTGTTATTTCTGATTGTTTTTGAACCATTGCTACATTTCATTAGATAATTTCATTAAGCAAGGTTTTTGACATCTCACACATTAAGGATTATAAAATTGCCCTCTTTGCTGATGAACCCCTAGTATTTATGAATCACTTGGAGTAGGCAGTCTGAAGCTAAGATTAATTGACACAGGAGGTCACTGTGAGAAGCCTCTTAAGCAGATCAGATATGCATTAGGCATTGAAAAATACCAGCACACTGAGCAAGGGACAGCTTAAGCAAATAGAGGTGCAGTGATAATGGAACAAACAGCACTGGTCTGGTCCATGATAGGAGCAGAGCACCTGCATGCCCAACATGATGGATATTACAGCTAAGGCAGGCTAGTGCAGCCACGTCAATGCATGCTCATGCTTGCAATACACCACCACATAACTGAACCTTATACTTATTTGGTACAAGAAGGGCAGAATAATAGCCATCAGAAAGACAACTGTGAGTGTGTAAACCCTGTTCAACATATAAATGAAGAGGGAATGGGACAGACAGGATGTTAGTAACAAGGAGACAGGGGGTAGATGTAAGCAAATAATGGAAACTAGATAGTATGAAATATTGAAGGAAGGTTTTTGCAGGGAAAGAGATTCTTTTTTGCCAAGATTTGTAAAAGAAAGGCAGTTGAGGAATGTATCGAGGGATCGCTTTGGATAGGATAGAGGGAGAAGAACAGGGAACAAGGGCAGACAGAAAAAAACATATGACACAAATTCAGACTGACAGGGGTGGTAAACAAACAAAATGAGAGGAAGAATATGAATGGACACAAATATATAGATGGTGGCTAAATTGTGATGGAGAATGTTGGACAATAAACAAGGAATAAAGAATGAAATAGATGGGAGAAAAAAATATGATCAGGATAGGATGATATGATTTCTTGGTTGGATGTCATTTTGGCCCAGAGGGCAGGCATCACTCACTAGGTGGACAGTTTTACAGATCAGTTGCTCCCCTAGTGCCTCCTTAAGCAGGGCCTGCCTAGCTTGTGACTCCACATTGCTGAGACAAATATATAATTTATGGGTCACACTGGCATGTACCAGCTTGCATGAATATTATATGGAGACAAGTGTAGACCCCTCCACTCCACTTGCAAGACCAGATACTCTTCTCCCATGAAGGAGGCATGAGCCCACCACTGAACTCTCCAGGTCATCTCTAGCAGGTGATCCCTCATCTGCAACTGAGAGGCAGCACTGGTGTATACTGGTGACCCAACACCAGAGGCATTTGTCAGAACAGTTCAAGGAGCCTATGGCATCACCTCCTCTACCACAGGTGGACCTGCAGAAGGATGACATAATTGGAGAATTGATTACACACACATGCAACAAACACAACAGTTATACAGTGGACTGGTACAGATGCTGTACATGTTTCACTGCTTTAAGAAGTGCTACCACCTTCGGTGGTACCCAGTCATATTCAGCATCCACTCTTCTGTTACTGGAAAGGAAACTATGCACCTCTATGTATACATGCTCTACAGTTAGGCTAGTTAAAGATAATGATACTCAGAAAATGCATATAGTAAATTTCATGTTTCCTCTTCAGAAACTCTGACACACATTGGTGAAGCAGGTTGCATTGGTGCTGTTTCAGGTCACCTGTGCATGCACTGCTCAACAGAATGGGTAGGTCCAGTGACATTACTCACCATTCCTGCAAACTTGTCCCAAGTATCCATCTTCCATGTTGGGCTATCATATTTGCCTAGCATGCACTCCATGAAGTGCCTTTGCAGAATGAACAGGACAATCATGCTGTCTGTAGCATATAGCCCTGTATTCCTGACTGGTTGAAGTAGCAATATCCACAAATCCAGGTTCATTTGCAAAGTAAAATAGTAGCTAATGTGTACAAGTAAACATTTGTGAGCCATTGTGTTGTTCAGTTGCACAGCAGCACTAGTGCATGGCTGTAACACTTTACTGTAGTGCTGTGACATGGACATAGTGTTATACCACAGCATTTCAGGTGTACAGATGCCATATGCATGAGCATATTGGTCAGATGCTTTGTGGAAGCTATGATGTGCATTACTATCACTGGCCTGTTTGGGTAGCACACCACTCTGCTACAGCAGTTCACAGACAGTAGCACAAACTGGCTTCATTAGCATAACCATCAATCTAAGTGGCATTTGTTGGAGTGTACTATTAAGTGGTGGCACCATTTTGCTCAACACATACAACTGTACAGCTGTGAATTAGAGGAGTTTTAATAAAGATTCTGTAGACCTTGAGTTTCACAGACATAAAGAAGGAGTCTGCCTGATAAAGTACCTCAACAAAAATAAGAAATAATGTGGTGGATAGCAGTGGCAGTGTATGTGCAGCTAGGAGCTGTCATCGCACTGTATCATTTGCCTGTGGTTAAGATGACTTAAATTTTTGACATCAGAATCATTGGTAAGGATAAGTTGCAAGTGCTAAAGGGTTCTGGGGCCATATGTTGAGGCACAAGCACTATATATAAATGGGGAGTGGAGAAGGCTATGTGTAACACTAACTGTCACTGATAACTAGGTGTTAAAAGTGGGGAGTTGTTGTTGCCATAGGTGTGTGCATTGCACAGCATACCAAACACATCCACTGACTGATCTGTTTCACTCAAAGATGCAGAGGTACTGGCATGGCCATTTAATGGAAGCAATAGCCTCAACAGTTTACTAGTGAACATTAAGAAGTGCTAATGCATGCTGCCTACACATGGCATGTGCCCCTGGTTCATAGATTAACAAAAGCCATTATGGGACTCAATTTGGCGAGGACTGGAGCAGAATATGAATCCTGTGGAAGGACCATAAATATGCTCTACAAAAGGTTTGTCAAGGATTCCTGATATGATACTCATGCACAGAACAAGACATGGGTCAGTGAAAACAACAACTCCATCTTTTGCAGTGGGCCACTACCAATGGAGTGGTTCATGCAGATTAAGTTTGGTATCACTTTCCAAATAGGGGAGTGGAATCTCACATGTAGGTGTGACTTGGATGTAGGAACTGGGTTGTTACCAACATCCTGTGTGTCAAGGGAAAGCTCCAGGTTAAAAATGTCCATTACAATACAGTAAAGCACAATTCGCTACAGCTTAGGAGGGAAAGATTGACTAGGATTCACCTTTATATCTGTCCATACAGGCACCTCTGGTTTGCAACTACAGCAAACTGCATGACACTCATGAACCAGTAAATCCATACATCACACCTGAAGTTACTAGAATCACTCATCTGCAGCCAAATAGCATTCTCATGGGTGATATTAACTACCCTTCCATTAACTGGGGAACATACATGGCCACAAACATGCAGGTCCAAAGATTTCTTGACTTTGTAAATACAAATGCTCTAGAGCAGCTAGGCTGCATGGGGTACAAATATCCTAGACCTAGTACTCACAAATATGTTTGAGTGCTGTACCCCTCCAGATGTGATATCTTCACTGGCAATATCAGATGACAAAGCAGTCTCCCTTGAAATAATGGAAAAACTAGCCCCCCACCTAACTTTAAAAACTTTAATTTTTCTAATGCAAACTACTTCCTATTAAGTGATGGCATAGATAGTTTTCAAGCTCCCCCAAACCCAGAAAGCACTGGATCCTATGCAGAGGAGCATACAAAATCCCTGTACAGCCATATAAACAACTGCATAAACATGGCAGTACCACACAGATAAAAGTCCAGGTCAAACTGCAAAAACAAGCCATCCTGGTGGAAGCCTGAAATTAATAGGTTGTACAACAAAAGAAAGAAAATTCTGTCAAGAAGTAAGATGGAATGTGGACAACAAAACAAGTCCACCATTAGCCTCAACAAACAAATCAGGAAATGTAGGCAATGTAATTCTATAAATACCAGTACAGTCATTAAACTGAACAACGTTATGAAGACACACATTATGGGCCGTACTGGAAATTGTAATACACAAAGAGTTGTCTACCTTGCTACTTGTATATCCTGTTCGGCTTTTTACATTGGGAAAACCGAAAGGAAGTTGAAAACCAGGATATACGAGCATTTATACAAAATTCAAAAGCAAGATATGAATAATGCATTGAGTAGACACATTTGTGAAAAAGGTAAAACGCATAGTTTTAGATTTGCTATCATAGACCAAATTGGAATGGTCAGTAGTGAAGGTAATTGGAAGATAAGACTATCAGCTTCTGAAAGTAGATGGCAGATATTATGTGACACAACGACCAGTCCAGGGTTAAATGACTTCATAAGTATAAAACCATTCTTACAGATGAACGTGTGAGTACAGGACAATTAGTTAGGTGGTCTATGCAGTTGCAAGACACCCTATAAATTAGTTGGATTTATTGTCTATTTATTAACAACTTAGACTATTTTATATTTTTATATGTAAATAACTTTTTAAAATATAAACTATTTTATCTATTTATACACTTTTTGGCATATTTATATACAATCAGTACATTTATAGAACTACCCCTCTTCTGAGAATATGGATTTTTCTCTTAGGTCATAGGCATGTATACTGGTACACACATTTACACCACTGGTCATTTAGGGAGAACTTATTATAGGCCGATACCTTTTGGTATTCTTGTGTGTAGACACTTTACAATCAGGGTGTATTATTCAACCGATTCTATCTTAGTACACATTTTTAAGTATATAATTATAATGTTCTATTTATTGTATAACATATGATTATATATGAATAATTAATAGCTAGAATTTTTGTATTATATTGACAAATTACTGTATGTAAAACATTTATATAATTTAACACACACACTCACACCACACCACTATTATATGGTTAGTTCATTCAGTGTAGGACGGACAGTCTACTGGTAGTAGGTGAGACTGGTTAGTTAGTGGTACTTGCACAGAGTTGATATATACATACATGGATTATGTTTATTTTACTTTATGTATTTATTTTTATTTCTATTATTATTACTTTTTTAAAATATTGTATGTGAATACGGTAAGCAAAGCACTTTTAGATGATTGAATGCCTTGTTAAATGCATTGTACATGGTACCACCACACAGTTATGTATTCAGTATCAATGAGCATTCAAAAAAGTTCTTGCTACAGCATAGGAGTGTGACTCTTTAAGAATTAATTGTTTGTATAAGGAAGTTGGTGCCAAAATATATTTAAATACTATTAGAGCGTTTTCATTTATGGTTCTGAGGAAGTCTGATATTATTCAGACGAAAGCGCTTAACCTTTTGTTGCTCTGTGTGTTTTCAATAAACGGTGGAATATTTTACTCTATTTTACTCAATTTTGTTGTCCGAGCTTTTGGAGACGTCTTGCTGACGACCTTTCTGGATTTTTGTCTTTTGGTTGGAATTGTGTTATTCTCAAAATCAGGAAACTAGTCAAGACTTTGAAACCAAAAATAGCCTCCAAACCTAATAATACCCATTAAGGCATTTTTCAGTTATGTTCACAATCTTAAGGGCAACACCCAAAAATGTGTGGAACTAGTTGTGGATGCCATCACCTATACTCAGCCAGAAGATATAGAAAATCTGATAGCTGATAAATTTAGCTCACACTTCACCTCCCAAGTTCTTCCCTCAAGAAATACCCTCCACCACTCCCTCACCAATTTTCACTAAAGAACAAGTTACCACTGTGCTCTCAAAAGCTAAAAACATGGCTTTAATAAGGCATAGTGATACACCAGGTTGCCTCTTAAACAGCTTGAATCAGGACCTTTTAGGTTCATTGCAATCTCTATTTAAATACATGCTCTGGAGTGACTTTGTCCTGATAGACTGGAGGACAGCAACAGTCATCCCTCTGTACAAAGAGGAACCATCAACTGGCCCAGGTAACAACAGACCCATAAGTTTGACTAGTCTTATATGTAAGGCTGTGGAAAGAATAATCATAGAATTGATAAATAATGACATAGTCAACCTCCAAACACTGGAACCAACCTAATTTGACTTTGTCAATGGGAAGGTCACACCTACTAAATCTATTGGACTTTTTTGAAAAAGTCACTAGGGGCCATGGATGACAGTAAAACCACCTAGCTTGACCTAGCCAAGTTATTTAAACAGTCCCACATTCAGGTATTATAAACAAACACACAAATTGGGCATAAATCCCTGTGTCCCCAGGTGGATAGCCAAACGGCTCATGGACAGGACACATATGGTTGAAGTGGATGAATCCATATCCAAGAAGAGGCCAGTTACTTGTAGTCTACTATAGGGCTCAGTGCTGGTACCAATCCTGTCTGAAATATATTTCTCTGAAGTCAAGGCTAATGTGGAATGCTTCTGGATGACAAAGTTTCCAACAGCTAGAAGTTGGGGACAACCATTGAATCCCTTGATAATATAGACATCCTTCAGGATGGTCTAAATCAGACAAATGATTGGTGCCAGAGCCATGGCCTAAAACTTGATGTGAAAAAATGCATTATTATACCCATTTGAGAAGCCCCCTATAAATTACAACATTAATAGCACACCCCTAGCATTATACTCAGAGGTGGGATATCTAGGTACACAGATAGATAACAGCCTGAATTTTGACTGCCATGTGTCCACAGTGGTGAGGAAGCCATTCTATGTGGTACATCTTAACAGTAACGGTATGGCATCCAGATCCAAGGAAGTTATAATCCCACTTTACTCAGCTCTCATTAAATGAATGATCGAGTACAATGCAGCATGGCATGTACTTGACTAGACACATACAACAGCTGGACCAACTCCAGAGGTTCCTCACAAAGAAAATACAGGGTGTTAACAACATGTCCTATGCAGATCAAATAAAAGTCCTATCCCTTTACTCTGTCTCCTACCATCTATTAAGGGGTGACCCATGCCTAACTATCAAGGTACTTGCAAATCCATCCCTGATGGAGCTGCTACACATCTGTAAGACAAACTGCATGAGAGTCACCTGACCTAGTCAGTGATTCAAACAAAGCATGTTGGAGAGATAGATATGTGACATAATGATTACCCCTTCCTTGGAACAGGCTTCCTATTCACATTAAACAGAGCCCTTCTCTAGCCCTCTTCAAGTGCAGTTTAGATTTATAGATGGGGAATTGCAAATTCACACCTGTGTTAGTGCTAATGTCCCTTATAGACTGGGGAAATCTGTAAAATACTCAAGGCACATGTACAAACCTATGGTATCTTCTTGCCCCTAGGGCCACATGTTGGGTGAAATCGGGTTATACTGGCTAGGCTTGTAAGGGGTCTTAAGCTGTTAGTTGAGTAATCTCCTATGAACCTATGAACAAGGTATGCCTTTTAAGATACCCTGTAGATGTAAATTCATCATATCAGTATGCATGCCACAGGTTAAAGTGACAT
Source organism: Protopterus annectens (assembly GCF_019279795.1). Classification (NCBI taxonomy): domain Eukaryota; kingdom Metazoa; phylum Chordata; order Ceratodontiformes; family Protopteridae; genus Protopterus; species Protopterus annectens. Next base: position 1,439,490,208 of record NC_056731.1, read on the forward strand.
ATGTGTGTGGACTGACATTCATGTGTGTTCATGCTTTTGAAGGTTCCACTGGGGAAGGGTCATATCAGCACAGCACATGTGATGTCTGATGGCAGCAATATGCAAGTGGCACCATTCAATGACACTGTAGCACTCTGTGCAACACTAAAGGGTGAGGGGTTAACTGCATCCTTCTTTACATTGCTACCTTTAAAGATAGAGGCTGAGCACATGACAACTTAAGTGCACAACAGGCATCCTGCACCTATAATTCCTTCACCGGCTCCATCTATGCCTTCAGGAGACATGCACACAGCCACTGAGGTATGCATACTCAATGCATTGTAGACATGCAGGGGGATGTATCACTGCTAACTCCAGTTCTTCTCAAAATATGGCTATGGCACTCAGTGTTAACCACTGGATTTCCAGGTCAGAGATCCAGGCACAGACAGGTGCAGTTCATAGCATTGTAGAGATTGTGAATGTTCTCCATGTATTGTGGAATGACATGCACCAATTCAACAACAACATGGATTAGAGGGACAGAAATCACACAGTGATATTGAAATTGCTTTTGGCAAATTTTAACTGCATAGGTGCTACCATGAGACATTGCAACAGTACTCTAGTCTGGCTCCATAGGCTACCCAGTCTGTGGCCATGGGAGGGTTCAAATATCAAATAATCAGGTGCAAGCTGTCTCAATTCAGACTATAGGGTATTTCTTAAACAACATCATTGCTGTCTGTTGTCATGCAGCCTACCACACCTAGTTAAGGACATCCTCGAGGTAGCAGGCAGTGAGCCTTCTTTAGTGCAACACCTGGAACACCTCACCAGGCTGCTATTGCACAGTCCAACAGTTTTACTCCTTCTCTGTCAATGTTGGGCACACTGTAGATCACCCCTGCCCAGTCATGGACAATGTTGTTTATGATGCTCAGAACATGGGACACCACACTATGGTGCCTGCACATTGTCCTGTAGTTCTACCTAACCCCTGTCATTGACCTCATCAAGCATTATCATCTCAAGACACTGGAGGAATGTTCTTATTTCAGGCCTGATTTACTGCTGCACACAATGTATGTATTTTTAGAAGTACATCTCTGTTTTCAGGCTTTGTTTACCCCTTCACACAGATTTCTGAATACCCCTCATGCCACATGAATTTTGAAGTGTCTAGTATAGAGAAAACTAAAGTACATGACCAACATTATAGTAACAACAATAATTTAAAGAAAGATGACATGTGTCTTACATTTCCTGTTTTCAGAAGCAAAATTAAATTACCTTGTATGGTAGAATATTGCAATACAGTTCATTAAAGTATACAACATGCTTCTTAGTAGTATCTCACATTCCTACTTTAGCAGGTAAGGTTACATGCTATTTGGTATTCAGATTTGATGCTAATTAGATGTCTAGATATTTGGCTGGAGGTAACTATTCTTCAAGGACCTATTTACCTATTTTCCATGTCTGCAGGTTGAAAAGATCCCTGTCTTCCTACTAGCATCCAGTATACCTGCCTGCCATGTTAGTCTCCCATGATCCTACCCATATTTTAGCTTTTCCCTCACCTGTTACTCTGGTTCCCCTCATCAGCAATTGATGATGACTGTCCCCTACCCACCTCTAACCTATGTAGGTATGGTGAAGTCTGACACAGCAAGGCCACATCATGCACTGCTCTAAATAGCCTGACTATGACACCATAAGCATCATAATAATCTTGTGTTGTCTGTGCCATGGTCTATGGTCATGGATCAGGCAATGCCTCTTTGCCAGTGCTGCAATATATTGTTGTTAGTTGTGCCTCAGCTGTGGTACTGATGCTGTGTAATTCTTTGACTGTACCCTGGTCTCCAGCTACTAATATAACTGGTATGGAAGGCCCTGACAAGATATTTACCCACTGCCCCATCTACTTCTGCAATACCATGTTATGTAGCATGATAAACATACCAGAAAACTTGATGCAGATGTCTAGACTGTATTACAGTGCCCCTCCTGATGTTTCTAGATATTGAAAGCATCCTTTCAGTAGTCAAGATACATTCTCCACTGTATTTCTCAGTTCCTCATGATTCAGTTAGAGTCCATTTCCTGCATAGGCTTGAGGTTGCAGATGAGTGCCACTGACCAGGGCTCTAGGAAATAGCCACCATCATCTACATCACATAACAAACAACATACTATATGTAGCATATGCCCTGCTTGCATTGTATCTTTGTGTATAAACCTACCTAAGTAGAATGTGTGTGTGTGTGTGTGTGTGTGTGTGTGTGTGTGTGTGTGTGTGTGTGCGTGTGCGTGTGCGTGTGTGTGTGTGTGTGTGTGTGTGTGTGTGTGTGTGTGTGTGTGTGCATATATACCTACCAGCAAACTGACACTGTTGGAACTCCACTCATACGATCTTTGCAAGGTTCAAAGAAGTGTTAAATATGTAAATCATGTAAACCACCTACTTAGAATAAGTACACATTATAAATAATGCCCTGGGCACTGCAGACAGCTTGATGGTAGAGGGAGTGCAAGCCTTTCCTGTCATGTGTGCAATCTGCAGTTACCAGAATCTCAGGGAAAGGGGCTAAGTCATAAAATGCCCATGTGGTACTGGTTCTCTAATCTGCTGCCTTGGTGAACCAGATATGCTCATTCACATGCTGTTGGAGAATACTGAAGAATTAGTTTAGAATTCATTACCCTGATGTTTTTGATATCATTAATGCATTCCGCATAGATTACTGAAAGGGCACTGTATGTTCTTAGATTCATAGGATAATACTAGGCTAACTGCCCTGAAGGGCCATTTTAAGCCTAGCCAATAAACCTAGATCAGAATTAAACCCAGTACATTGTACCTATCAGGTGAAGAGCTTAACCGTTATGCCAAACACTCCTTCCATTGCTTGAACAATGGGCCTAGCCATCTCCACCATTTCTGGTGAGAAACCTGGATGAGACTGTTGCCAACTATATGGTGTTTTGTTTTGTCTCTTCTTAGTATGCACTACAGTAGGAGAATCCTTTTAAGAAAACTTATCAACCCTGGCAATGGATTCTGCACCCCTGACTTTATTTATTTAACATTTGTTTACTAGGAAAGTCCAGCTGGGACAGATTCCATTTTCAGCGGATGCCCAGGGAGAAATGCTCCAGATGCATGTCTTTGGAATGTAGGAAGAAACTGGAAAACCCGGAGGAAACCAAAGCCCCAGAGGATGTGTCTGACCCTTGTGTCATGAACAATTGTGGTACCGATACCATACCAGGGGACCTGGAGGTAAAAGAAGGTTAGTAGTCTGATAGCCTACTCTTGGCAAAAGCTACTGCATCATCACAAGCTGTAGGCTGAGACATATTTGTTTGTTTTATTTTTGTGTTTTTAGGTGCAGACTGGATAGATGGCAGTGATGGGGGTATAGTTTCAGAGTACATCTAAACAGGGGCAAAAAGTCTATACAGGTCAGTAAAAACTACTGGTGGAACTGCATTCCAGTAAATAACAGGATAACACACCTACATTCTACTTTAAAACAGCAATGTAAAAATTATTTAAACAGAGAAACAAATAGAATACCATATTGAAAAAAATGAGTAATTCAGAAGTTACACTAATATACAACAATATAGATTATAGTCCAACATGCATAAAGACAGTATTTTCTTTCGGCTTTTTCCCAGTTAGGGGTCGCCACAGCAGATCACCTGTCCACTCATGATTGGCAGTGGAGCTTTATGGTGTCAAGTTGCCAGCCCGGCACCCAACCTTCCACAGGAGGCACACACTCACACCTAGGGCCAATTTAGAGTGTCCAATCCACCTACAGCATGTCTTTGGGAAGAAACTGGAGCCCCTGGAGGAAACCTACACGAAGGGCATGCAGACTCCACACAGAAGGCACCCCAGCTGCAGATCGACCCAGGAAACCTCTTGATGTGAGGCAACAACACTAACCACTGTACCACCGCAGCTGCCCTCTGCATTAAAACAGTATAATTTCCCCAAAATAAAGAATTCAATATAAACTTAAGAAAAAATCCTGTCAGAAAACAAAACGGTGCCAAAATCATGATTTAAACAAATAACTTTTTTAAAATATCATTAAATAACTTAATTCACCTCTTTACACAAAGATACATAAAGAGAAACTGCAAAAACAAGTTTTCCTTTCAAAAGATTTAACATAATTGTCCTAAATCAATAGAAATAACAGCTGCGATTTCCACGCAATTGTGTCAGCATGAGGCAAGAAAGCAGTTGACAGAAAAAGCCCCAGTATAACATAAGCTGTCCACCCTTTCAAAATAAAATAAATATTTAGAAATGGTAATAAACCCTTATGAAATTAGAGCACAGCCCACCCCTGGCAGGAAATTCATTCAGTAACAACAAGAAATAGGGTACTGCTAAGATGCACTTCTTAAAACTTCTTAAAGAAATACAGACGCACAAATTCTACCTACTACAAACAGAAAAAGAAAAATCAGAAGGAGGAATAAAATAACCCAAAGGGTTTCTTATCTGAGCCTCACAGAACAAAAAAGCCAGAAGTTAGTCTTCTCTGAGATCCTTGTCTTCCAGTGGTACTAGAAAGAACTGAAGAGTTGCGAGAGAGAGAGAGCGAGAGAGAGAGAGAGAGAGAGAGAGAGAAGTAGTAGGGCACCAGCCCAATTGCCAGCAAGGCAGTGTGTTTGTTGAACATCATATACATTTCAATATTGGTTAGGTGTGTTTGTGTTACAGGATCATCATTTCCTAACACTCTGGGTGTATACAGGCCTGAATACATATTTTTTTGACATCAATATCAATTATGAATTGAATGAAATTGTTGGTACATTTTACAAATGTACAAAGGGAAAGAAAGTGAACCTGTTTATGTTACACATTCTGTTTTTAGTGACGATAAAAGATGCATGCAATAAGGAAGTAATTAAATGAGATGCACAGCAATGCCATGGTAATCCCACCTCATTGACTCACAAAATGACACCTTCATCATTTGGAGCTCAGCTAGGAAGGATCATGAGCTATCAAATGGGAAGGGGGGACAAGGTGCCCATTGGAGAAAAGCTTACCATCTCTATTGGCCATAGCAAAGATGCTCTCCACCCAAAGGCCAAAACCCAGTAAAAATCAGCTTCTTCTCCTGTTGGGATCTCCTGGATTGTCTCAGGGCTAGCAAATCATGTTTGTACTTTGTTTTCTTGCAGATAGCACAGCTCAGCTGTTTCCATTTCCAAGCTGAAATATAGAAAGGCAAACTACATTTCCAGCAGCCTTTCTGCATTTCAGCGAAAAGGCTAGTTTTGCCTGTCCCTTGTATTTGAACCTCAGCTGGAATTTAAGCTGATGTTCTATTACAAGTGGTAGAATCTCAGTCAGGCTATTGTTATAAAAGATATTGAATGAAGAAGAGATGGATGTTGTTTCTGTGATTTTCACATGATTCCAGGGTTCCCACATTTACAGGGATTCCTGTGTTGTATAGTGATTTGGAGCCATCTATAGGGAAATTTATATTGTATACTTGCAGTGCTTGCATTGACAAACAGCTTTTCAGATTTGCATGTTACAGCAAAACTTTGGAATATTGTCCTTGGGTTGCAAAGGAAATACCAGGGCAATATGGGTACATTGTACCTTTTGTTTTCACCCAGTGACTTAACTTTGTTTAGGAGATGTTAACAATGAAAACCTTTAGCATTTTGTTTGATTTTTGCAATGTCACAGTGGTAACAGAGAAGGCTAGACCTATACGACATAGCATGGATGGAGTTCTGCTTAATTATTAAAATAATTTCTGCTGCATTGCAATGTCATGTAAACTATACAGTTTTACTCTTTCACTATACATATACATATACATATGCATATACATATACATATACATATACATATACATATATATGTGTGGAATAGGATTGTTAGGTGGACTGCTCAATAAACTTCTCCTACTCCAAATCTGATGCTATGCAACTGGATTGTATTGCTGTTTAGTTATTGTTTCAGTAATAGTTGTACGTATATTATATAAATGTAAACTACTTCTTATATTATGTCTCTCTTTAATGGTGATAATAGACAACACTGGGCAGTGCCTTAACTGTGGCCATGAATGCAGTGCTTGATTCTCTTACATCAATTCAAAGACCAGTCTTCAAAATCCATGCTTGTTTTATTTTTATTTTTTAATTCACTTGAAATGTTAACAAAACAACAGGTTTTACATCATAAAGCATGGACTCTAATCCTTTCTGATTTACCAGAAGATCAAAAAACTTACTTAGGACAGGTCAAAGTATGAGGAGACACACTCAAGTCTGTTATACAGTTAAACAGAATAGGATGTTTTCTATCAACGTGTGTTTTCTGAATGGTAAGAAGTATGATTTGGGAGGGACAAGACAAAAATAGGACAACAGTTTTTCATAAACATGCACTTTCTGAAACAAATCAAATTATAAAACTATAATGTCCGACAATGTTGGCAGACTGCAATTTTCAGTGGCTTAACAGAAAAGCAAACATTTTATGAGGAATACAGCAAAAGTATGAAACAAATCCAGAGATAATGGAGAACACTGTAACTCACCAGTGCTTTTGCGTAACTCTCAGAACATTACGGCAGTTGTGTAACACCTAGGAGCTGCTGTATATCATCTCCTCCAAAGCTTTCAACGTCTTTGCTCAATAGACAGGAGAAAAGCTAAAAATAATCGGTAGAAAACCCATTATTGTTACTCATACCTGTCAGGTGACCACATCATGAGGAGTGTTCCTCATTTTGAGTCTTCAAAAGTCAGTGTTCCTCACTGTCCCTCATTTGAAGGACATGTTACGCCTTCAGTGTTAAGAATTTTTCTAATTAATGTCATGGACAGCAGAGAGATATGCTCATTAATAATGAAAAGCTTTTACTGTAATCATATTTAGTGACAGCAACAGTTTCAGGTGATAACGGGGAAACTGGACTTTGTGTAACCATATCACTTGGTACTCTGGATTTGCACTTGTGAGGTCAAATGTTCTCCATTACCTTCGCAAATCCTAATCGTTCTGGAAAAGTGGGCACTTCAAGTAATGGATTGCTGGATGGATGGATTAGACTTTTTCCATTGGTAGGGGTAATTTTAAAGGTGTAACTTTGAGTTTTGGATTTTGCCTATGCGGTAGTTACGGTTATTTTTCTAGTGTTCAAATTATTGCATTTTAAATAATACCATCAATTTACTGTTTACTAGGAACTGCAAAGCGGTATTATACACTAAGATTAAGTAAACATTGATCTCTGAAAATTGAAAAGGCCAGCTTTTATTTTATTTACAGAAGAAAAGGTATTCAGGAAATTGCTCCTGTTTTTCTGAATTATTTGCCCTAGCATGTTAGAAATGATCAGAAGTATAACTCATTCAGATTTAAACTATTCAGGCATTTGCCTTCTATATATAAAATCAAATGTTTTATGGGATAGATACAAATTTACACCATGGTTATCATATATAGCCCTGCTCAGTTTGGGAAATAAGCACTATGATGTGCTCAAAAAGAACTTGTGGTCACCCAGGGCCAGCTTAAGGCAAATATGACCTATTTGGACAAATAGGACCTGCTGCTGACACTTTGCAAACAGCAGTGCATCTTCCTACTGGTAGTTTTGCTTTTTCAGTAGCTACAAGATTTGTTAGTGCAGCACATTTCCTGTCTTGCACTGCACTACTAGCTAGTATAGCAGTAATACTGCAGTTTATTGACACCTGTATGACTCACAGTATTACAGTTGTTCAAAACTGCACTTTGTCGAATCTAAGAATGTTGAATGTGCGTATTTCCAAGTGTGTTTGTATAGTGTTGTGTGCTTTATGAAGTAGTGATGTCTGCATGTTGAAGATGGCGATTGGTGTATGGTTATGTTTGGAGATGTAGGTAAGTGTGTAGCATTTCAGAATTTAGGGTAGTGATGTGTTTTTGTAATGTTTTGGATGATGTAGGTGTAGCTTAGAGTAGGTGGGTGAGAGTGTGTGTGTATAGGTGTTGTTTGACATGTGTGGTGTGTGTGCAAAGGGAGTGTATGGCTCATAAAGGTAGGTGTGTTGCTGTTGTGTTATTGTGACCTCTGAGATGGTATATATATGTAGGGGGTGTGGGGAAGCAGACCCCCCCGGGGGGCGCAGGGGGTTTGCCTCCCTACTTAAACATAGAGAAGTGTTTTTTGTTATTTAATTTCTTTTTTTGTTTTTGTGTGTTTTTATGTCGGGGAGGGTTCGGTGTTTTGAATTTCGGAATTTTGGGATTTCGTGGTTGTGGAGTTTTATTCTTCTTGTCTCGAGATACTGAAATTCGCTATTTCAGTATTTTGAACTGCAGGTTTTGTGAGTTTTTATTTTTCAGTGTTGTCTGTTTTGATCCCTTTGGATAGATTTTAGCTGGTATTCTTGTACTTCAATATTCTGAAGTATACACACACACACACACACACACACACACACACACACACACACACACACACATATATATATATATATATATATATATATATATATATATATATATATATATATATATATATATAGATAGATAGATATGGGTCTATGTCAGAAGCTTGAGTTTTCAGAAACTCGAAATTCATATTATTGCGATGATATAATCGAGTTTCTGAATAATCAAACCTCAGAAAGCAATATAAATCTACCTTTTATTTGTACATTTTTGCAAGGAGCAAGCCCTTCTACAACCCTCAAGTGGGGGGCTGCACCCCACATGCCCCCTGCATACTATATATAACAACTCCCAGATTGCACTACAGTAGGGAAAAGGGTAAATTCCCTGATTCTCACTGTACTGGGATCTCCATTCAAAAGCTTCAAGGTTTTGGAAAATTCATCACATGGTCTTGACTGTATCCATTTCTAGTTTCTGAAAAGTTGAGCTTCTAAATGGGACCACTATTGCTCTCTCTCTCTCTCTCTCTATATATATATATATATATATATAGATAGATAGATGATATATAGATATAGATAGATATAGATAAAGATATATAATACACATGTCATGTGTGTGCGTGTGTGTGTGTGTGTGTGTGTGTGTGTGTGTGTGTGTGTGTGTGTGTGTGTGTGTGTGTGTGTGTGTGTGTGTGTGTGTGTGTGTGTGTGTGTGTGTGTGTGTGTGTGTGTGTGTGTGTGTATACATAAAACTGAACATTTGCATTGTTGATTTTTATGCCTGCAGAAGTGATATAAACTCATTTTATCACTTCTGTCAGTGTTAAGGATGTGCAAGATCATTGTACAGACAGTATCAGGGAATCTGATTTGCATCCACTATAGAGCGATCTTGAAGTTAATATATTTAATTAACAGGAGGTTAGGAGGCACAGACACCCACATGGGGTATGCTGGAGGTCTTCAATGACATTACAAAACATAAGCTTTGTGAGTTTTAATTTTACACTGTTGCCTGTTTTGATCCCTTTAGATTGATTTCAGCTGGTATTCTTGTACTTCAATATTTTGAAGTACACACACACACACACACACACACACACACACACACACACACACACACACACACACACACACACACACATATATATATATATCATCAGCCCCCTTTTTTCCCATTTTTCTACATGGGGTCGGAGTATCATGTTAACTGTCACCAATACTCTTGATTCAGTGCCACACTCCTGCCTTCTTCAACACTCATGCCTGACTGTTACAGATCTTCTTTCACACAATCTATCCACCTCTTTGCTGGATGTCCTCGTTTCCTCTTACCTTCTTCCTGTTTGTCCCAAATCTTCCTCACCAGATTGTTTTCTGCTTTTCTATACATGTGCCCAAACCATCGTAATCTCTTCTCTTTTATCTTTTCTGCAATTGGAGCTACTTTAGCGTCTGATCTTATGTCCTCATTTCTTCGCCTGTCCCGCAGTGTGCATCCTACCACCTTTCTCAGGCACTTCATTTCCATCACCTCTGGCTTCTTTAACTGATCTGCCTTTACTGCCCAGGTTTCTGTACCATACAGTAGTACTGGTTGCACCACTGTCTTGTACACCTTACCTTTCAGCTTCTTTGGCATTCTTCTGTCATAGACTACACCTGATACTCTGTGCCAGTTATCTGCAGCTCCTCTGATTCTAGCTAGCTTTGACCTCTTCATTCAGACTACCTTTTTCCTCAACTACCCCTCCCAGATACTTGAAGCTGTTTTCCTGTTGCACTATCTTACCTTCTATCTCTGTTCTCAGCTTCTTCTGATTTCCCCAATTTGCTGCCATTACCACCATCTTATCTGTGCTTAGTTTCATCCCATGTGCCTTCAGATTTGTATTCCATTCTCCTATCCTTTGCTGAAGCTCTAGCTCAGAGTCTGCCTGCACTGCCACATCATCTGCATACAACAGATTTGTTGATCCATCCCCACCAACATGTTTGCTTATGTAGTCCATCACCAGTATGAACAGCAGTGGACTCAGAGGTGAACCCTGATGTACACCCACTCCCACTGGAAACCCCTCTATGAGGATGAACACTGTTTGCACTTGAGTCATTGAGTCCTTGTCCATAGCCTGTACCAGTTCTACCAATGTTTATGGACTTCAAACCACCGCAGTACTGCCCAGATCAGCTTTCTTAGGACCTTGTCATATGCTTTCTCCAAGTCTAGGAATGTGCGGTTGGACTCTCATCTCATCTCTGTCTTCTTCTCAAGTATGTCTCAATGCAAACATCGGTCAGTTGTGCTGCATCCTGATCTGAATCCAAACTGGTCATCTCCCATCTTACATTCTACTACTCTCCATATCCATTTATCAATCACCCTCTCCAGAACTTTCACGCAGTGTGATAGGAGCTTGATGTCTCTGTATTGCCCAAAGTTATGGATGTCCCCTTTGTTCTTGTACATTGGCATGAGTATGCTTAATCTCCAGTCATCTGGGATATGCCTTTCTCTCCACACTGTTATTAGTCCCCTCAGGAGCCATTTCTCCCCTATCTCATCCAACATTTTTATCATATCTGCTGTAACCTCATCTGAGCCTGCTGCTTTTCCTGACTTCATCTTCCTTAATGCTGTTCTTACTTCTTCTAGGGTGGGGTCCTCTTCTTCTGTTATCATAGGCTGTTTCTGGGGCAGTACAACTTCTGTGGGGTTTTCTTTATTCAGAAACTGCTAGAAATACTCCTTCCATCTGCCTTTGATGCCCTCTGGACTGGTGAGCAGGTTGTTGCTGGCATCCCTTATGAAGGGTGTCTGACTATCTTCATCTTTTTTTTGCATTATAATATATGCCATCCTTTTATTTTTAATTTGTAAATTTTTATAACTTTTCATAAATCATAAATATGAATAAATTTTACAGAAAAAAATATTTTGAACATCATAAAATAAACAACTATAAACAATGTTCATAATATATGCATTGTCGTTCTTGTAGCTACATTTTATCTAGTAATTTTCTAAGTTTTAACCAAGATAGCTTCTTATGTGTCACTTTTGTACTTCTTAAAGCTGCAGTTTGCAATTCCCTATTACATACAATGTTATCTAATATAAAATCTGTGAATAAGAGGCTTTGTTTGCTTTTCCAATTTACAGTTATAACTTTCCTTGCAAGTAGAGACCAAAGAAGATGTACTTGTGTCTTAGGGATGTATGCTGGTATCGGCACATTAAACAGCAACAATGAGTCTGAGGTTTCACATTTATCTGACCATAATGCTTTTATGAAACTTTTAAATTCTGACAAGAATGGAGTTACAATTTTACATTTAAGAATCATATGTTCCCAATCTGCACATAACGTTTCTTCATATCTCCAACGTTTATTAAAACCATTGTTTGATATCACTGATATTTTATTGGAGTAATAAAAGTCCTATGCATAAATTTCCATGTGAAGATTTTCCAAAAAGGAGATGATGTTGTATTATTAATTGAGTTTAGTATTAATGTTTTCTCATTCTCAGAAAAACTGGATTTGTTTATTTTTTTCTGTATAACTCCATAGAGAATCTTCTATGTTTTGTAGGTCAGCTCTTAAAGTTTTAAATATTTTTGATAATGAGAAACTGTTATTATGTCAAGGTATTTATTTCACAAAAGAGTGAAAGTATTTTAGGTAAATATGCTACGTTGGTCACTTGTGGTGGTGCTGCGGTAGTGTTGTCGCCTCACAGTAAAATGTCCTGTTCGATTCTCAGCTAAAGCGTCTTCTGTGTGGAGACATGCATGAATGGGCGTACCTTCATTGAAGGATGTACGTTAGGGCTGGCAACTCAGTACATAAAAATCTACTGCCAATCATTAGCGGACTGGAGTTCCACTGTGGCGACCCCTAACCGGGAAAAGCCAAAGGATACAACAACATACTACGTTGGTCACTTGGTGTATTTTAAATTCATTAACTATATATTCTCTGAATGTTTGTATGCTTAAACAATTGTTATGGTTTATGTCGTATCGTGCAATAAGGAAATTTGGATCATGTATGCTATTGTTGCTGAAAATCCATGTCTTTTATTTTGCTTATACTGAAAGAGTCAAGGCATGTCTTTGTACATGCTATGGAAAACATTAAAAATATAAACATTTTTATCATATAATTTTTGTTTATTACTTTTTTAAAATTGGTTGCTATATATTTGACAAAAGAAGGACATTTGTCATTATTATTCGTATTACAGACAGAGTCTTTCAGTACTAAAAAGATTTTGTTGGTTTCTAAGGACATATTATTCTCTATCTTTGTATCCATGTTAGAAAATAAAATGTTTCTATGGAGGTTTTTCCAATTTGAACTGTATTTAGGATTTAACCATTGACTTATCCCATTCAGAATGACTGACTCTGCATAAAGCTGTAAATTTGGAAATGCTATTCCACCATCATCCCAGTTTCTATAATGCGTGTATAGCCAATTCTCAGCTTTAGGGGTGACCATAAGAATTTTATTAACATGGAGCTTAGATTTTTAATTGAATTTTTGGTTGGAGAGGCATTTAATGTCTGGAAAATGAATAATACTTTAGGTGATATGATAATTTTTATTAATTGCAGCCTTTCCTCAGTATTGAAAAGTATTTTATTCCATCTATTTAAATATTCTTTGACTGTGGATATTACATTTTTATAGTTTGTTTTTATGATGTCATTCCAATTCGTTTTTATATACACTCATAAGTATTTAAGTGTGTCATTTGTCCAGTTAAATTCACCATGCTTTCTTAATACATTGTCTATGTTTTTATTTAATAAAAGGTTTTTGTTTTCTTGTGGTTAAAACACAGGCCTGAAATCTCTTCAAAAGTTTGTAGGATTTTATAATGTGCTCAATAGAAGAATCTATATCACCAATCCTTAGTAAGATATCATCTGCAAAGAGTTGTATTTTGGATTTATAATTTGGATTAACAGAAAAACTACTTATATTTGGATTTGCTCTTATGCAGTTGGCCAGTGGTTCCAATGATATAGCAAAGAACAGGGGTGACAATGGGCAATGTTGCTTAGTACCTCTTAGGATTTCGAGTGGACCTGATAAGAAAGCACCGATTTTGACATATGATATTGACTGTCCATATAATCTGTTTAAAAGATCTATAAATTCAGGGGAGAAATTGTATATTTCCAGTACTTTAAATAAATAGGAACAATTTATTGAATCGAATACCTTGTCTAGGTCTAGACTGATAACTGACAGTTCTTTCTTTTTCTTGTTTGCATATTCTGTTAAAGATAGCAGTCTGATAACATTGTCTTGAACTTTCCTATATAGAGTGAAGCTTGTTTGGCCATCTGCTATTAATATGGGCATAAACTGATTTAGTCTATTGGCAAGAATTGATGTGAAAATTTTATAATCCACATTTAATAATGATATAGGGTGGTAAGAAGTTGCAAGTTTAGGATCTTTGTCATGTTTTTGAATAGGTGCTATAATGGCATATTTTCAAGAGGGAAATTAACTTACACTTTTTCCTGAAGTCCTCAAATGCTTCTAATAATGTCTTTAATGCTTCGTCTGGTAGTAATTTATATATTTCTCCTGTTAATCCATCTACGCCTGATGCTTTGTTGTTTTTAAGACTTTGAATTCTTTCCTTTAGTTCTTTTAAAGTTACTGTATTGAACACTTTAATATTTTGCTCTTTTGATAATTTTATGCTTATGTTTTCTTTCAATAAATTATCCTTTGTGACATTACTGCTAATATTTGAATTAGTTGTGTTTATTGTTTCATGATGTTTTCTAAATATTTCTAAAATTTCTTTTAAATATGTCACATGTTTAGGTTTGCTTTTAGTTTTATCTTTAATCTCCCTTATATGTTTAACATTTGTTAGATTTTTTGATTTCATTGCTAGCCTGTGCATGTTTTTTGGGTTAACTGAATAAGATTGTAATTTAATTCTTTCTAGATTTATTGTGACTTTATGATTCAAAATTTCTATGTACTTTAAGTTTAGTTGTTTTAATTCTGAGTTTGAGTTTATGTCCTTAGTGCTTAACTGTCTTTTAAATGTATCAGTTTTTAACTGTATTCTTATTAGCTCAATTTCCCATTATTTTTGCTTGTTTAAGTACCATGTTATAATTTTACCAAATAGGTAAGATTTTAATGTGTCCCAGACTATAGTTTTTGAAGTTTTGATATTATTATTAATGTCAAGAAATAGTTTTTATTTCTTTTAAGACCCATTCTCTAAACCTACTGATTTTAATGATGTATGCTGGTATTCTTTGCCAAAAGATCAAATTAATGGTCTAATCCTAATTTTAAAGAAAATAGCATGTTGATCAGATATTGGACAGGCACTCATCAAAACTTCTATTTTAGAAAATAGGTTATCAGTAACAAATATGTTATCTATAGTTGTTTGTGTACCAAATATGTAGGAGTAATGTGTGTATTTTAAGGATTTTGATTCTTTTATTTCATAGATACCTCTCAAATTTGAATTAGTAATGAAATTATTTAGTTTTTTTGGCTGGAACAGAGAGTTTAAAATTGACACTTTTAGTAGTGTAATTCTCGAAAAGGATGTAGTTGAAGTCTCCTGCATAAATTATATCACCTTTAGATCTAGTTATAGTCAACTCAAGGTACTTATTTGCTGTTTCAGCACCAATACCAGGTATTCAATAAGTCTTATCCAATATGACTTGTTTTCTATTTATTTCTAAAATAACTAAACATAACATGCCATTTTTGTCTGAATACAAATCAATTATTTTTGGTATTGGTAATGATTTCCACCATAGTATCATAGTGCCTCTTCTTTTAGCCTGATAGTGTGATTCCACACATATTGTGTAGCCACTAAAAGGCATTTTATCTAAATCAATTTCTATTATATGGGTTTCTTGTAAAAATGCTATATCAACCTTGTTTGTTTTCAAATATTTGGTCGAATTTCCTCTTTTCATAGGGTTGTTAAGACCACTGACATTTAAAGATATACATTTATAACAAAACATTTTTATAGAAATATTTAGATATCAAAAAATTTGATATGGACATATAATATAAAATAAACATAACTAAAATACATTCAAAACTATATACAATTCTAAACATGGAATTTTTAATTCCTGATTCAGTGAGTTGATCATCTAAATCACCCTCATCCATCCTTGGAATAATAGCCTACCACTATCAACTGCTTCTGCCTTAAATCAGTAAATATAACTAATATGTTGGCAAAAGCCAGACTTCAGAGATATTAAATGGCATAAATGTTATGATTTCTAACAATGTATGATTGACAATAACTTGTCTTGGATATTTAATATTGCAAATAATTTATATTAACTATGCACATTCCATATTACATCTAACTTCTTGGGCTCATTGATTTATGAATATATTTTTAATTTATTTAAAATCACTTTCTTTTGCTGATAATAATAAATGAAATGGATTGTGAAATTTGCATATTTTAATAGTCTTCTATTTAGTTGCATTGTATATACAATCTAGTTTGTTTATATACTATGTTTTATATTAACATTAACTGTCATATCCTTGAAACTATCTACAATTTAAAAGGAGAAATATCTAATTTCCAGATTAATGATTAGACCTTCAAAATCACATTTCTCTACTTCTAGTTCTCTGTTTTACTTCGATTTAGTGATTTTGCTTTCAACTATTGGATCATAGCATTAATATAATGAGAAATAAACCTCCAATGGTGTTTTGTTTCATGAGTATGTTTGGATTTTAGTACTATACAATTGGATGTAAACTTACTAAGAAAAATTAACTCTGATATTACAGTGTAAAGCTATATGTATATATGCCTCAAAGTTATGGATAGATATAAAAGTGGTATAAGGGGAAACTTGTACATATTAGGTTAAGTGCTTTTATCCAAAAAAATAATTAATATATGTCTATGCTCCATATTATAGTTAAACAATAATACACCAGAAATGTAGTTACCATAATGTCTTTTAAGGCAACATTAAAAACTATTTGAATTCCTCTGTTGCAATAGAGTCCCGTATGATTTTCCTTCTCACCCCCTCTCTGTCCCTCTTGAACAATGTCAACATATTTTATTCTTGACTAAGTAATATTCTCATTTTCTTTTCATATATGTGAACAGTATGAGCAGTATGAGGCTCATATTTAGGTCTACAATCTATCTATATAAGTAAATCTATAAGATTGTATATGGAGTAGACTGTGTAGGTCCTCTTAAAGTGTATTTTATTTCCATATTAGTTTTTATTTTGATATCATTTCATTATCAAAATATTTTGTACTTACTCAGCAGTGCTATATGAAAAGGATTATCCTTCCAACAGTCACTAAACAATACTTTGTATAGTTATATGTCTGCAACAATGGATTTTATAACAGAGTGTACATTACTACTGGTCAGTTCAGCATAAACCCACATATGTTAATGGTACCAGTAGTTGATTCATATATATCTTTTGCCTCTTAACTAATTTAACCATTTGCACACACAATTTGAAATGACATTAACACGTGAAAATAGGTGCTAATTTTTTCTATGAGAAGCATGACTGATATCATTTCAATGTCTCTCTTAAAATCTGCTGTCTGCACAAACCACTTTCAGATTATCAAAGTGAAAATATCACCTCAATCTCTCCGTGTACATCATATTTTACATTGTGTGATTTTTGTTATAAGTATAGTCTGTATCCTATTCTACTAAATATATAATCATTAATATATTGCATATATGTAGAAAATAGTATTGCTTTATATCAACAAATAACTCACTTTCTCTATTTGAACATGTTACTTTTGACATCCTTGTTTGTTGATGTGCTCCATAAAGCTCCATAAAAATTGTGTGCAGTCTATTAATACTATATGCAAATATAGCTGTCTGTTAGTTTAAGTATAACATAATTTTGAACTGCATTTGTAAGTCAAACATATAGAAATGCACAGTGTTTGCTGCAGTATGCCAGATCTATACAGTCATTTTCTGGATTGAGGCATTTGCACATTGTATCAATAAAACATTTCACTTTCTCTATTGAAAACATTAGTTTTTGGCTCCTTTGCTTGTTAAAATGTTCCAACAAGTCCTATAAAAATTGTCTGCAGTCTATTACAGCTATATTTAAAAAACATGTTACCTATTAGTTTAAATGTAGCTTTGTTTTAAATTGATTCGTAATTTAAATCTTATACGAAAATGGTAAATTTTTAGTACAACGTGCCATTTTTATATATTAATTTTCTGAGTTGAAACACTTTCATGCAATGTATATCTTTATAGTCCTATTAACTTCACTCTGAAATGCTGCCGATAGAGTTTCTACTTTGTTTTTGTTGCAGATGTTCATCTTAGCGTGACAAGAGTTCAAAGGTCACACTGTATGTCCATTCACACTGTACTTTAATGGATTGACTACTGTGTGTATGAAGACTGAGTTCTATGCTCAAGCCAAAATTCTAGTAAAGCTTTTTGGAATTTTGGTGGCAAAATATTTTGCAAAGGTAAGCTGACTAATCTGCTTGCACCAAAAGTATTAGTATGCACTCAGCCACCATGTAAAAAAAAACAGAAAAGACATTTATAAAGGCACCATACTATTTCCATTTGCAAGTTTACATTTAAGTTAAGTTCTTTCTCCAACTCCCGTTTTATTGCACCACCGCACAAATCATTAATATTTCATCATATCTTCTTATTTATAAACTAGATCTTTTCCTTTTGTATATATTTTATGTTGATTAAGACATCTTGAAGTCTAACTAAGAATGGTTATTTCATTTTACAAAAAAAACACATATCCCATTCAAATTTCAACTTGATTTTCTATATTAACTTCATGGTATTAACAATGGTAAATATACATAAAGAAGTCTGTATCAGTTAGAAGCTGTATGCTATTTTATTTAAAAGTTGTTTTTCTGTCTCTCAACAATTATATGGGATTATTAATGGGTGAGACAGGAAAGGGGAAAGTGTATGCAGCATTGACTAATATACTGTATAGTAATTTATCTTTTCAATAATCTGTGTATAAAATATCTATTGTACAGTGTTTAAACTGTTGCAGCTTAATTTCTAATTAAATGTTTTAATCAAATTATTATATTTTAATATGTCAAGATATGTGTATATTACTACGTTCCCTAAGCTAGTGAAAAAAAACAGAGTATGAAAGAAACAAAGAGAAAAGAAAGAAAACAAAGGGAAAATGTTTATATATATATATATATATATGTATATATATATATATATATATATATATATATATATATATATATATATATATATATATATATATATATATATATATATATATATGGGATCACTACTGAATATCGAATTACGGAGTCCAGATTCCGTAATCTCCGAAAAAAAAAAACAGTTTTGAAAGCCCCCCCCCCACATCCCCTGCATCTTAAATATACCAACTCCGAGATCACACCTCAGTGGAGTGAACAGCAAAATAGTGCCATGCAAAGTGGAACAGATATTTAGCCGTTCACTCCACTGTAATGCTATTTTGGAGTTGGTATATTTAAGTTGCAGGGGTGTGGGGCTGCAGGGGGTCTTGCTCCCCTGCATACACCTGTTTAAATCTTTTCTTTTTTTTTTTTTGACATTTATTATTTTTTTTTACTTTCGAGATTACGGAATCTCAAGATTCTGGTAT
>NC_056731.1:1439514369-1439646869 GCF_019279795.1 Protopterus annectens
ATGGGTTTGTCACCCAAGGTATGAAAAACATCAGTATTAGTTTTAAAAACGTTCCAATTTCTTATCAAAATTCCTTTGATCTGAGAGTATAAAGGATTATACTGCACTACACATGCTTGTTGAAAATTGGGCACAGACTGCACTGTTGTCTCTGGAGGTTTATGTTGAATGTTATCCCCACCAGTGCCCATTAAATGTACATAAATATTACCCCATTTATCAAGAACATCCATAAGTATAGGCTCAATAAAGTCACCTGGGTACCCTCTTTCTAGAAACATTTCCCTTAAATTTCCAAATTCTGCTATAACATCATCTCTCACAGTTGTCATCCTAGCAATTCTTATGGCTTGACCCTTTATAATACTTTTCTTCTGATAAATAGGATGATGGCTAGTATAATGTAAGTAATTATTACAAAATGTATTCTTACGGTAGATTTTGGAGATGAAACCATTCTGATTTTTAATAATCTTAGTATCTAAAAAAATAATTTCTTGTTCATCAAACTGATATGTAAACCTCAGATAATCTGTAGTTAGATTTAAATACTGAACAAATTCTGTTATTTTATCTTTACTTCCTTTCCATAAAATAAAAATATCGTCCAAAAATCTGCCGTAATAAGTAACATTAGTGGAAAACAACTCATTTTGGAAAACATACTTGTGATCCCAGCCCAACAGCTGCAGTTAGATATAGCAACTGCAAGCTGCGCCCATAGCCACACCCTTGAGCTGCTGAAAATATTCACCTTCAAAAAATATATAATTGTTTTCCAAAATAACACTCATTAGTTCACATATAAGCAAATTTTCATCAGTAGTCAAAGATGAATAATTGAAAAGTACCTCCTCAAATAGGCACAAGCTTTCTGTTTTAGGAATACAGGAGAAAAGCTCCTGCACCTCTATAGTGAGAAAAGAGGTATCCACTGACCATAAGTCTTTACTGATCTGTTCTAAAAAATTCCATGAATCCTTTAGTAAATGGGGTAATTTATTCATAATATGCTTTCATTTCTTATCCACATAAACTGCTATATTATGGGTTTTGGAACCTGTAGCTGCTACAATAGGTTTGAATGGTGGTTTCTTAAGACTTTTATGCACCTTAGGTATTCCAAAAATCACTGGAATTTTTGGATATTTATTAAGCAGAAAACCATAGTCATCCCTGGAAATTCTCTTATCCATTAAGTATTCATAAAGATAACTATCTATTCTACTATATGAAATGTGTATCTCATTTTTGGAACACAAAGAGTAGTTGTCTGTTATGAATAATATACTTTGCATGTCATTGATGTAATCTTCTGACCTATATAAAACAACTCCACCACCCTTGTCTGGAGTCATAATTCTTATACCCTTGTCATCCTTTAAATAATTTAATAAACTTTTCTCGTTATAAGTTAGATTATTAAATAGTCTTCTTTTCTGTCCCCAGACTTTATATAAGTCATCTTTTACTAACTTTTCATAAGCAGCAAACAAAGGATGCAAAGGAGGGTTAAAGGTGCTACTTCTCTTAAGAATATCTTTTGACACAACACTGGGGGGCTTCCCTGAAAACAGAATACTCAGATTCAATTTTCTTAAATATAACTGCAAATCAACCATTACTCCAGCTATGTCAGGTATTTTAGTTGGACCAAATTTAAAGCCCTTGGAAAATAAGGAAAAAAGATCCTTTGTAATAGGAACATCAGAATAATTATATATATTAAAGCCATTGAAACTGAATTGGATATTATCTAAACATTCTATTTCAGCTACAGGACCTTTCACTTGACATATTCCTGATTTTACTGCATTGTCCTGTTGTAAGTTTTGTACATACCCTGTCTGCGATTTGCTATTCTCTTTGAGTGTCTGGGAAGCGGAAAATCCTGAAAATCAACAGGATATTCAGAGTCTAATTCACCACTGCCCATTTCAAAATTGCAGTTAATATTGGGTACTGTCCTGTTATTCCCATCACTTTTAACATTTCCATGTTCTCCTTCCTGAAAAACTAGATTATCAGTAGGATATACTGTATGGGCTTGGTACTGTTTAACATCTCTATCTAACTTCTTGTTTTTTTTCTATTTACCTTGACAATAAAAATAAAAGTCATGTTTTCTTAAAAAGTGGTAGTTGTTGTTCCAACAAGTTAGTTTATATAGCCATCTGCAATACCTGTTCTTCCTTCTATGTAGGTAAGACAGAGAGAATGTTTAAAACTAGAATATATGAACACCTCTATGATATCAAAAATAAAAAAGATACTAATGCTTTATATAAGCATAGCATTGTATGCAATGGTTATTTATGTTTTAAGTTTGGTATACTTGAATTTGTAACAGTTGAAGCAAGGGGTGGTGATTGGCAAAATGCATTATTTAAGAAAGAGTTACTGTGGCAGTTAAGATTAGCTGCTGATTATCCACCAGGGCTTAATGAGCATATTACTATAATTCCAATTCTTAAAGAAAAGGCAAATCTAGTCTAGTAGTGTTAACAATGTTTGCTATATCTAAGTGCTTTTGTGATAATATTCTTGTATGCTTTTCTGCTTATGTTATGTGGATATGGTTATTTCTGATGAAATTATCTGTTTTTTTGCACCTAACTCCTGCTTGCATATTCCAGTATGTTCATTTTCCATCAATGGAATTGGTTGGTTTAGAACCAATGGCAGACCAGCAACTTGTATTTAAATGTAAAATTCACAATGACAATTTGTTCTGAAGAAGTCATACTAATTGATGAAAGCGCTTAACCTGTTTGTTTTATTATTTTTTAACATTAAATAAGGATTGTGGACTCGCAACGCTGTGCTCTTTTATTTTTCAATGTTAAGGTGAGTGTCTGTTGTTGTTTTTTTTTGTTCTTTGCATGTTCGACATTTCAAATGTCGATCATATGGTCTCAGCCATATGGTCTTCGACATTTTGAAATGTTGTTCATGTAAAGTAGACCATATATATATATATATATATATATATATATATATATATATATACATATATTATATATATACATTTATATATAAATATATATATATATATATATATATATATATATATATATATGTACACAGATACACACATACACACACACACACACACACACACACACACACACACACACACACACACACACATGCACGCACATGCACGCACACACACACACACACACACACACACACACACACACACACACACACACACACACATGTATATTCAAGCATACGACAGATTCAGTGCCAACTATACCCCTCTCTCCCCACCTAAAGGACCAATCACAAAACTGGAAGAATGCCAGGCACCCAGCATTACTGCAGCACAGGTTAAATCTGCATTGTCCAAGGCCAAGAATACAGCTTCCATGGGACCCGACAATATCCCTGGCTGTGTTCTACATGAACTACAAAGTGAACTGGCACCACATCTGTGTGTCCTGTTCACTCACAGCCTTACCTCAGGCTTTGTCCCTACTGAATGGCTCACTGCTACAGTCATCCATCGCCATAAAGGGGGAGCAACTTCAGATGCTGGAAATTATCTCATATGTAAGGCTATGGAGTGGATCGTCATGGACCTAATTAACAAGGATATAGGTAATCTCCAAACTCTAAATCCCATGCAATTTGGTTTTGTGAAAGGTAGATCATACCTGCTCAACCTGGTTGACTTCTTTGAGTCAGTCACCAGAGCTGTGGATGATGGTAAGGCAGTTCATACAGCCTACCTCGATCTGGCCAAGGCCTTTGATACCATTCCTCACTCAGGAATTATTGATAAACTTGGCATCAACCTCTATATCACTAGGTGGGTTGCAATTGGCTTGCAGATAGAACCCACAGTGTGAAAGTAGCAGACACCAAGTCAGACCACAGACCAGTCATGAGTGGAGTCTCACAGGGATCAGTTCTGGGTCCTCTCCTGTTTGGTATCTATTTCTGAAAAGTCCAGGTCAACACACAAGCTGATCAAGCTTGCAGACAAATGCAACCTAGGAGCCATTATTAACTCCCCAAGTGATGTAGACATCCTACAGAAAGTCCTTACTGAGACCAATGACTGATATTGAAACCATGGCCTTAAGCTTAATGCCAAAATATGCATTGTCATCCCCTTTGGGAAAAACTCAGTTCCCTCTAATTACCACATCGATTAGAGCCCACATATACACTGAAGGCGTATAAGAGATCTGGGGACACAGGTTGACAGCAACCTCTCCCTCGACCACCACATTGCCACTGTTGTCAGAAAGTCCTTCTATGTGGCACATCTCATTATCAAGGGTTATGCATCTAGGAAGAAAGAGGCCACCATCTTTTTCTACTCTTCCTTCATTAGACCAATCATCGAGCATAATGCCCCATTTGGCATGTACCTCACTAGATACCTGCAACAGCTGGAGAGGCCACAAATTACCTCACGAAGAGGATCCTAGGCTTTAAACACATGTCCTACAGAGACAGACTCAAAAAACTCCAGCTATTCTCTGTCTCATATAAACTACTAAGAGACGATCTCTGCTTGACTTACAAAGCCATGTCTGACCCAGTTCTGTTAGAAATGCTACATCTAAAGAAATCCCATTCTCTCCACACCACACACTCCAGAGACCTTAACCTCATTACCACAATCAACAGAACATGCTAGAGAGACAGGTTCATAACCCAGAGACTCCCCATTGTCTTGAAATTATATATGAAAAGCTGCATTTAATATCTCACTGTAAGATTGTTAATTATGAAATCTGAGGTCTATATTAGAACACCGAACTTTCAAAATTTCGAGTGTTCTAATATCAAATCCTACTAATCAAAGATTTAAAACATCGAACATACAGAACAGCAAATTCTTTTTAAAACACATACACACAACACAAGCATACCAAACAAACAGCAATCCACACAGATACACCTAAACTCTTACACCTAACACTACACTAAACTATACATACGCCACTAACTATCCACTTACCTTGCCCCAAACCCTAACCCTAAGGTCTGTCATTATCGCACAGTCACCTCACCTGCGCCCTAACTCTAACTCACCTACCCCTCCCTAACCTTCACATCCACACAATCGCACACTTACCTGACCCGCGCCCTAACCCTAACTCACCTAACCCGCCCTAACCCTCATGTCCACACAATCGCACACTTACCTGAACCCGACCCGTAACTTTCATCCACAGCGCTGAAAATACCAAAGCAACAGAAACAGACAACCAAATTCTTTCCCTAGGAAAACATTTGGTTTTCTGTTTCTTCGATATTTTCAGCGGGTCGATATTAGAACACTCAAAATTTTGAAAGTTCTGTGTTCTAATATAGACCCTGAAATCTGTACAAACAATTAAACAAAGGTGGAGAGTAGCATTATATTTATGGAGTTTACTAAACTTTGCATCTTGTTTTGTTTTATTGTACATGCATTGGCTCAAAGCCAGATGGACTGAATTGGCAGATGCATTAAATATTAAGATTTCTTTATATATAGCCTGTGAAATGATGTAAACCAGTAAATGGTAATAATTATTTTGTTTCTAATAGAATTCTTTGGAAATGTACAGGGTTTTATCACACTGTCTTCATAGGTTCATAGGTTCATAGGTGGGTACTAGGCTATCTGCCCGAAGGCATTTATAAGCCTAGCCAGAATGTGTTGGCTTTCTCCATCCCCTTAGATTAGTTCTCTGTGTCTCTGTCCAGCAGAGCCACTGAAGTGATCCCGGGAGTAAACTTTCTGTTTCCAATCCACTTGTCAAGGTTTCTTTTGAAGAGTGTTAGCGAGGAGCTCTCTAAAATCAGAAAATAATGACCTTCCTAAACTGTTTAAATATGTAGATAGATGAAAGACACAAAAAAAGGCTTAAACAACTATATTTATTCTCTTTTAATTATGTAAAAAGTAGGATTGGTCTGATAAAGTTATGGGGAGCACTGTAAAGCAAACATATGAGACATTGTATATCTGTTGTTATACAAAGTAGACAAGTTGCTGCAAGTACTAGTTTTCATCACCCTTAGTAAATTCAGAAAGAAATGTACTGTGAGTAGCTCTGTAACCAGAAAGAAAGGTTT
Source organism: Protopterus annectens (assembly GCF_019279795.1). Classification (NCBI taxonomy): domain Eukaryota; kingdom Metazoa; phylum Chordata; order Ceratodontiformes; family Protopteridae; genus Protopterus; species Protopterus annectens. The sequence goes on from NC_056731.1 coordinate 1,439,520,457, forward strand.
ACATATACTGGAATAAAACTGACACAATAACTGGAACTCTTTATGAAATTATTTTAACCTTTAAGTAATTACTGCATACGTCCACAAATTAAATCATGTATAGGTGTAGTATTGTCAAGTGATCATTTTCTTTATTCAGATTTGCATTAGACAGTGGGCAGATTGCTGTGACTACTTGTTTGTAAGTGGCATTTCAAAAGAAGGAATAATAAATGTACCTGTATGTACATGCATACATGCATATGCACAAAGGTTTCCAGACTGTTTTGCTTCAGCTTGTGTTTTAATATCAGTAACTGTTTCATTGTGTACTGGTTTGTGGTGAATTTTCATTATATTGTGTCTACACTTCAGTCAGACATGCTTCAAAGATTTTTATCCCATTTCCCTTTTCATTATGGCTGCTTCCACATTATACATTTTAACTCCCTTTTATCCCCCTTTGATTTTAGTCTTGTTAGGTTAAATAAAATCCCACTGTCATGGTACTGCAGTATAACTTCTACATGCCAAATGCATGCCTGCATTGTCAGCCTTATGTCATATGTCCCATCCTGTTTCTAATCTAAATGGACAAGATATCAAGGCTTTGAGAATTCCATTTTAGGAAGATTAGGTCTGCATCACTGTCGTTGGCAGACAGCATTATCCTCTTGGTCTCAAGTGTCTGTAACCTCTGGCTTGTAAAAGATCAGTTTGAGGCTGAGTGTAACGTGGTTGGGATGAGAATCAGCACTTTTAAATCTGAGGTCATGGTCCACTAATGGAAAGGGGTTGTTTGCTCTCTATATGTGAGGATCGATCAGCTACCTTAAGTTGAAGACTTAAGTATCTTGTGTGTTATTCAGTAGGGATGGTAGGGAGAAATGTGAGTGTGACCAGTGGATACATGCTACTGTAGTGTTATACCAGTCTGTGGTGCTGAAGCAAAGGTTGAGTCCTAGGATGAAGCTCCCAGTTTACCACTCAATAATTGTCACCATCCCACAGACAGTCATGAGCCTTGTTTTGTTATTTAAAGGAGATCATAGATGACAACAATGGAAATCAGTTTCCTTTATAGGGTTCCGTGTTTACATTCTGTTAAAGAGAGAAGAGTTTCTAAATCCAAGGGGATATTGAAATAGAACCACTGCTGCTCAGGATTTAAAGGACCCATCTGAGGTAGCATTAACACCTAGTGAGGATGATCCCTAGACTACTCTGACAGAAAGAAGGTATATCGAGCCTAGTACATTGAGAAAAAAAAAAACACTTGAGTAGACTCAGTATACACTGAAGAGATTATATGTCTCAGCTGGCTTGGGAATGCCTTGGCATTCATCTGGGACCAGTAGACTGTTATTGTGGATAGGATACCTGGCTGGTTTGCTCTACTTTATTCAGTTTGAACATCATCAACCTAAGTGGGTTTGAAATTACTTTCTGATTGATTGACAGATGAATGGATAGGTGGAATGGGATATGGATGGATAAATGGCCATTGTACCTCTTTCAAAGTACTTGCAAATCACATCCATAAGTTCTCAATCATACAGGTGTGTGCACGTGCACACACACAAACACACACACACACACACACACACACACACACACACACACACAAACGCACACAGACACTCATACAACTACATACTCCTACTGTAGTACACAACCATATGTAAACACACACACACAAACAAACCCTCTCTCTCCTTCTTTCTCTCTCTGTCTCTCTAACAATTCATACCAGAGAACATTACATTGTTATTTATAAAAAGCAATCTGCAATCAAAATATTGTTTTTCCCAAGAGTGTTTTTTGAAGTGATATTTAGTGAATCTAGTAATAATAATAATTCCTGTCATTAAAATTATGGCTGGTATGATGATTACATTTTTGTCATTAAAATAAGTACCACAAGTAGACAAAAGGTTAATATTTTTTTCTGCAGATACACACAATTCTGTCATAAGCATGAGAAGATGCAACACTTTAGCAGGGGAGACCAGTAATCTTGGCACAAAATGAAAAGCCCAGAACAGTGAATGCCTAAACAAATCCATTTCCTGTTTTAAAATCAGTATCCTTCTGATTTAAGCTATAGATACACACAAACACATGCACACACACACACACACACACACACACACACACACACACACACACACACATATATATATATATATATAGAGAGAGAGAGAGAGATACTTTCACAAAATATAGAGACAATTATTTCATTAATACATTTAATGCAGTAGAGAAATAAATATCTTAAATTTAATAAAAAGAATATCCAACCCAGAGATATCTTGCCACTTATTGCATGAGATTTAACTTCCCTAACAAGCCATGACTATACACTCTATCACTCATTACTATTTCAGAAATGTAATGATTTTAGCTGCTCAGTGGAGCTACTCACAGTAGCTACCTGACAATCTCTTTTCAGTTTACTAGTAGGTGCTATAAGGAGAAGACTGTGTCCTTCAGGGATGGCTCCTGCTTGCCGGTTCATCTAAAATCAATAATACTGGTTATCCATTCCAAATATCTGTGAGGGATAGTGAAATCATTTCATAAGTTCTTCTGTTGTGTACTGACATTAAGGCCATATGGCTGCTGCCATGGTTTTGATTGTCTGTTAAATGATTTTTAAGTCTTTACCTTCTCTAATACGAAGTAGACATTTACACCATACTATCACCAGTGTTTGTGTTAAGTGTGATATAATTGTGGCCTTTTAGTATCTCAACTAAACTTCACAGTATGACGTCTCTGTGTGTTAAACTATTTATGTTCAAGGCAGCTAGTAAACTAGAGGCATGAAAGACGTTATAGGCAAGTAGTAATTTACTGTGGATGTAATGATATTGAACAGTGTATAAATTGAGGTAAGTGCATCCATTACTGTAACTGTAGTCTTTGTGAAGTAAAATCATTTTGGTGAAATTTCTTCATACTGTCTCAAGATAATTCAACTGACCTGCATTGTATATACAAAAATGTTTTTATACGCTAAGACAGGCCTAATATAAGTCTTATACAGTAAGGTAAGACACATCTCATTTCTTTTGCTAAAACGTTTTAAAACATATCTCCCATCTGATGCATAGCTTTATTACTTATCAGTTGTGCATGTGTGTCAGAGGAATAATTAGGGGACATGGTTGTTCCCAGGTCTTTATATTAGATGACCTCCTTTAGTGGGTACGCTAGTAAGAACACATGTGAATGAGCTTCAGCATTACCAAAATACATCAAATTACATTTGTCATAACCAAAATGTAAAAATGTGTTGTGTGCCCAATCACCAGTCTGTCTCATATAAGAATTTACATGTCCAAAATCAAATTCATTTTGTGGAATGAACCCAATCTTACAGTCATCAACATATTTATCAAACATGTTTTAAATCTAGGAATGTAGGCAAATACAATATTAAATCATGTTGGAGCAAAAACAGAGCCTTGTGGAACTCCAAGATAAATAGAAAGAGAGTCAAAGCTTATGTGCTTGCATGATTTTATATTGGGATATATCAGTTAACCATGACCTATTTACTAGGACTATATTATTTTTAGTCTTACTATTGTTTTGGTAAAATTACACAGTAAGGAAAGGAATCAAATGCCTTGGCTAAGTCTAAGAAAATTACGCCACATGAGTGTCATTGATTGAGGGCCTTAATAATCTGATCATAAAAACTTAATAAAGTTGTCAGTGTAGATCCACCCTTTACAAAACCATGCTGATCTATGTCCAAAATGGTGATATATGTGTTATTCTTCCCCAGTATTTCAGTAATGCATCTTTCAAAGCATTTGCCCAGAATGGAAGTGAGGTTAGTAGATCAATAATTGTCAATATCATTTGTATTACCTTTTTATATATTGCTGTTATAGTAGATTTTTTTCACAAGCTGAGAACAGCACCTGTTTGTAATAGCTTGTTAAATATCAGATGTAATATTTTAGTAAGCAATTTTTAATTGCTAATAACTGTCTAGAGGGAAATGAACAAGACACACCAAAGTGAATTCTTAATTTTACTATAAGCTCTTTCTATCATACCTTGAGATATAATAGGTCAACTTGAACTGTTAGGAATTGCAGTGTTAGCTGATAATTTTGATCTAGCAGTGAACATTTTGTTGTGTAGTATGCTTTATTCAAAGGATCAAGTGTAATATTGACTTCAGATGTTATAGAGTTTTCTGGCCTATAAGAATTGTTGATAATGTTAATATACTTGTACAATCTCTTATTATTAGTGTCCACAGCAAGTTTGTTTTAATAAAGTTTCTCCATTCTAATTTTCTTCTTAAGTGATGTACTGTTGATATTAAAACTACTCTTGTTTGTTATTGCTGGGTGTTTCTAGAAAACCTCTTATATCATTTGTTTTTTCTTATACAGTTTATGAAGACCCAAATTCCACCAGAGATAAAATATATTGTCATGTGAACTATGCTTATAAGTAACTTTGGATTCAAGTCTGTTAAGAAGTAAATCATGCAAAGTGCTATATCCAAAATTTATTTTGTAATTCAATAAACATGAGTGCCAATCTGTTAAGCATATTAATTTTATTAAAGTCCTATAATTAGTTATTTCATAGTTGTATTTTAATGAACTACTGGTACAGGAATCTGTATTTTTTCCTGAAACTTCAGTGAGCTGTGATCTAAAAGTCCAAGGGTTGCCCCAATTATTAAGCTGCCAGTAATACAAGGGTTGTAAGTCAGAAGAAGATTAAGAGTGTTAGCCCCTCTGATATCTTCTGTGACAATTTTCCTCCTTGTAATGTAATATCAACAAACTCTGTTTCATAAGCAGGCCTCCAGGTGGACAAAATAGAAGAAATAGAAATTATGCTTACAATAACAATAAGAAAATAAATATTGCCATACATAACCATAATGACATTGAACAGCATAATGACTTGGCCTATAATGAAGAATTTCCTGAACTAAGGTGCTCTGAAAGACTTAAAAACAAAACCCCCTATCCAAGTTATCAAGCAGCGGAGTTTCAAGGCGCCAGGACAAAAGACAAGCAATGGAGAACATAGACGGCAATGGGTTGGTTGACTTGCATAGAGATGCCAACCAATTAGAGCCACCAACTTTTTATTATGGACTAACTAAAAATGCATTGAAACATATTATTGTGAATGATACTGGGGACTTTAAAGTGTTCAATTTTTCTAATATTGAAGTGAATCAAAATGTGGCAAATTTATTATCAAAGGGGTATACTTTTGTCCCATCAAATGCATTTGACTTCACGTCTGTTATGATAGATATGAAGTTGTTTTTAAGAAAAAATATATTTTTTTGATTTATCAAGATACAATATATAATGAGACACAGACGTTCAATATTACCAGCACCTTTAACCCTCCCTTGCATCCTAAGTTAATATTATATGAGAAAATGTGTGAAAACCAGTTAAAGAATTTAGACAAATGGAATAAAAGAATAGAATATCCTTCAAATTTAAGTGTAGATGAAAAACAAATTTTAAAGGCTTTACAAAAAGAAAACATTAGAATCATGAAGCCAGATAAGGGAGGGGGTGCTGTGATTATGAATAATGAAATGTATAATCAAAAAATGGAAACAATCTTGAAAACTGATACATATGAACAAGTATCATTAAATGAACTAAATTCTGCTTATAAGAAAATTTATATACAAATTAATGATATGTTTTTGGAAAGGCGGTTAGATAAAGATTTATATAATTATTTAAATATTACAATGCCTAGAATTCCTTTTTTTTGGAAATCCAAAAATTCATAAAAATTTATTTGATCCTCCCATGCGCCCGTTGGTAGATGGAAGAGATTCCATAACTTCAGCGTGTGCGAAGTATGTCGATTATGAGTTAAAAAAGATTGTTAATAAAGAAAAATATATTTGTAAAGACTCATGGACATTCTTAGAACACATGAATGACATAGAATTTGATAATCAGGATATTTTGGTTACTATAAACGTATGTGACCTCTACACAGTGATCCCTCAAAATATAGGCCTTGATTGGATAGGTGAAATTTTATTCCAATATTCTATTAAAAAAGAATTAACTAATTTAATTATTGAACTTTTAGAATTGATTTTAAATAATAATTATATTATTTTTAATAATAAATATTACATCCAGAGAAAAGGAATAGCCATGGGGTCACCGTGTTGAGGCACATACGCACATTTAGTTATGGCCTTTTGGGAGAAAAAGTACATTTTTAACAGTAAATATTATGTATTTATTAAATCTTCAAGATGATATCAGCCTTATTTGGAATAGTAATTTAGATATTTTAAATGAATGTTTAGCTTATATTAATGAAACCACTTCATTTTTTAAGTTTACATGGAATATAAATAATAATAATATTAATTATTTGGATATTAATTTGATCAAAGATTATGAAAATAGAACTTACATTTCATTAATCCATAGAAAATAATTGTATTCCAATAGTTTTCTCCATTATAGTAGTGCACATCCAGAACATCAGAAAGAATTAGTTATAAAAGGGCAACGTGTAAGAGCTGCCCGAATGATTACAAAGTTTGAAGAATTTCAAATTGAGTGCAACTTTTTACGAAGTATGTTTATTAATAAAAATTATCCACCTGTATTAATAGATAAATTGATTACTGAAGTAACTCAAAAGAGAATAAATGGTCATTTTCACCCAATTTTAAAAGGGCCTAATATGACTTCTAATACCATTGATAATGGAGATTTAAATACAACAACTACTGTTAAAGAAGATTCCATAGAAAACCCTATATCCATTAATAGTTTAAGAATGCAAAATGAAAATGATGGCCAGTTTACAAAAGCATTGGTCATCACCTTCACGCAGGAACATAAAATTATAAGGGAAATGCTCATGAATAACTGGGGAATTTTAATGGATGACCCCCCAGTGTAAAAAACATTTAAATGAGTTCCCTAAAATTGTATATAGAAAAGGGAAAAGTTTTAAAGATTTATTAAGATCAAATACCCAAAAAACAAATAATAAAAAAGCAATGGATGGAATGCATAAGTGTGGTGCTTGTAACTGGTGCCATAAAATGTATTTAGGACAGAGTTTTAATATATGAAATAAAAAATATTTTTTAAAAAATAAATATAATTGTAAGTCAAAAGCCGTAGTTTATTTAGCCATATGTGATTCATGTGCCTCATTTTATGTAGGCAAAATGGAAAGAGCTTTATCGCAAAGAATCTATGAACATGAATACGCAATAAAGAAAAATAAAACGAATAATGCTTTAGCGAAGCATATTAATGAATACAGTAATCACCAGTTTTATTTTATTGTCATAGATCAAGTAGAGATAAAAGACAAGACCCCATGGAATCTAATACTTGAACGAAGAGAATTACAATGGCAAATTAAACTACAGGCAGACACATGGCCTGGTATTAATGAAAGACATTCTATAGCACCAATACTTAAATTAAAAGCATTGAATAGAGAGAAAATTAAAAATTAAGTAGTGAATTGTATAGACCTCCATAATAATGGGTATTATAAAATTTAAATATGTTAGTTAACATCAGTAATAATATATATAGAAATATATATATATATATATATATATATATATATATATATATATATATATATACTATTTAAAATAGGTGGAGTTTTTTAGATAATGGATGAAAACTAAAGGAAATAGTGAAATATATTTAATATATAATATAAATATAAGGATATTGATTTAATACTACTTAATATGTCCTATGGATTATGGGAATGGTAAGATCATTTCTTTATGTAAAATTATATATTTATAATTTTTATATAATGAAAGTTAATATTTTTAATTAATAATTTAAGAGGGTTTTATAATAGTTTAGGAGAATTAAATGAAATAGAGGTGTATATTAAATTTATTTATTATTTTCTTTCCAAGTAGGCTGACATCATATGGCATATTAATAGCATTTAAAATTAATGGTTTTATATTTATTCATATTGTTTTCTTATGATAATGAAATAAGAATTTAAAATAATTCATTTAATAGTAATATTAATAGTATCAGTTATTTTAAGTATGTATATATGGTATAAAAGAATAATTATAATTCTTAATGCAATATAAGAACCTATAATAATAATATATATGTGAGAAAATTAAAATATTTTCAAACAGTCACTTTTTCACTACTGGGCATGCCCGAGTTGTATGAGTCATGTGAGTGGGATTTTTTTGAAAACTGAGAAGGTTATATAAGGAAGTGATGTGTTCTAACTGATTATCTGATGAAGTTTAAAACTTTTTAAACAAAAGCACTTATGGATTATTGTTTGTGTAGGTGAAGTTATCTGATTGTTTATTCTAAGTTTGTTCAGTTACAAGTTCGTTGCTTCAAATAAAATAATTTATGTTTTATATCCGGCTGGTGGCTTTTCGCTTTTTCTATTATTTATAAGCAGATTTATGGCAAGATTCGCAAAAGAAACACCAGAGTAACTGAAGTAGCCGATTACAATAATGTCATCCATACTAGAGCTACAATAACAAAGAACAATTCTAAATAATTTACCTGATAAATGATAAAAATCATAAATAAACATGTGAAGATGGAATATTGTTATGAATCCATAAGGTTACTCACCTCTCTCTGGTGATCTTCCTGAGGCATTCATATTTTATGGAATTTCAAATTTGCATTGCTATCAAATTACAAGATTCCACAATTGTTATTACTATGTAATTATATTCAGTAACTATACCAACCAAGTCATCAAGCTTGCTGTCAAGGCTGTGCATTGCAACAAAAAAAAATGAAAGTTGTATCAGATCTTCTATATGCTGGGTTGCTACAGGCTGATATGTTAGGTTATCTGAAAAACATTTTCAGACATTCCTTAATTTTTTTGATACCAAAACAGTCCCGTATTGATTAAGATGAACTTCATCTTTGGAAAACTTGCAGTTATTGTATCCGTAGTCTCTCCAATATTGGATACGTTTTATGTCGTATACTGTACTAAATTGGCTTAATCAATTATTTAAAATCTGCGCTTTGGTAAATAAGTAGTTATTCCAGTGTAGAGATGATGTTATTTCACTTAGTATAAGGCTAATAGGAGCTTCTTCAAGCATTTCAATTATTTTCAGAATGGCATACTTCATATGATAAAATGGTATTGTCCTCAGTTCATTGGTTCCTGCATGGGCTAAGATCAGATTGTAACAAATCTTTTTATGAAGCAGTTTTGCTATCATATAGTTGTCTAGTTGTCTGATAGTTTTAAACCAGCTTGAGCACTCATGGAAATATGATTCTTGATCGGGGCTCTTATGTTTCCATTTGCAGGCTTAAGTTTAGAATCATGCAGGACTAACACTTCTGGGGGAGGGGGAGTGGGTGACGGCTGCACTCTCGAGTTTGCTCTCCAGTGGATGAGATACCTACTATGAACCAGTTGTCTGTCTGACAGACATTCCCTATCGCATATCACCAGCACTTGTTTCTTTCTTTTTTTTTTTTTTTTAAGTAACACAGGCAATTGTATTACTCAAGGGCAGCAGGCACTGAGTTTGTAGATAAAGTACTGAAATGCAAAGTTAGTTACAGTTCTCTTTGAAAATGGTAGCCTTGGCATTATTGGTTTATATGTTTTCTTTCACTGTTTACTGGAAAATATTCAAAACTACAAATGCAAAACATATTTTAACAAGTAGTGATGTATTAAACAAAGAATATGATTTAATACAATCAGGAAGGTGAATTAAAGAGCACATGCATATATGCATGGTCCTAAATATGTGTACAGGGAGCCCATCATTGGAAAACAGCACAAAGGTACATTTAATCTATAAATGGCCAGATGCATTTTCTATGAATGTGGGTTTCAAATGCAGTTTCAATAAATGTGAGTTTCATGAGCAGAGAAGTTTATTGTCACTCATGCTGTCTGTTTTCATTATGAGAATATATTTTGTTTAGCAAATGGTTATCAGTGTTCATACTATATAATTTGAAATAAAAGTTTTAAATTAAATCCAAATATCTGTAATCATTGTACAAGCAAAGAAGAAAATAGTATGTACACTGACAGGTTTTGACAGTATTTTCTGGTAACTGAAGAGAAAGAGGCAAGTAATGGTGCACAATAAACAAAACATGCTGGAGGGATAGATTCCTGACCCAGGGACTCCCCATACTCTGGAATAGACTGCCTATACATGTCAAGCAGAGTGCCTCATTGGCCCTCTTCAAAAGGAACCTTGATGATTGCATGGGAGATAGGAAATTCACCCCGGGGATCATGTCAGTCACCCTGATAGACAGGGGCCCAGAGAAGTAAATACTGTGGGAAGAAATATCCAGGGAATTGTTATGGCTAGGCTTGCATAGGCCCTAGGGTCGATAGCCTAGTACCAACCTATGAACCTATGAACCTATGAGACACTGGAATGGTTGCTGTGTGGGTCCTAGATAATTACTCTGCCTAGGGCCCTATTTAACCATTACCCTGAAATCAATCATTCAGAATAAGTAAAACAGAAAAGAAAAGTATTGCTCTAATTAACAGGTGTGTTGGAAAAAGTATTTCATGCTTTCAGGCCCAATGGCAACTGTGGTGGAGTCTACATATTTGTCAATGAACATATTACACCAAGGAAGATCTTTAGTGAGTCACAAACTGAATTCAATGAACTACAAATCACTCTAGGTAGGATTAATTATCAACTAATAGCTTGTTGCAGAATATTTTTTGTCCCCCATATGGCTTTGTAAGAGTCCTCAGACTTCTAAATGATATACTTATTAGCAAAAACTCCCATATTTTGGGTAACTTTAATTACAATTCAATAAACTGGGGCACCTGTACATCCAAAGAAGGATAAGTGCCCCAGTTTAGATATATATAATGTCTCCTGGTCTTAATAAACAAAAAGTCCCTTGAGCAGCTGATAAATAACCCTACTGGCATACCATTTGTAACAGATTCCTTACATATATGGCCATCTCTTGCACTACTCCTTTGGGATCTCCTTCCCTAGTGAAGTCCAACCATAAATTTGTGACCTTCTCTGTTGCACCTTCAAAAACCCCTACAGTAAACCCTGCTCAATTTAAGGACTGAAATCATACCAACCTCAACCTAGTATGTGATGAAATATCCAACATTCACTAATAACTGCACCTCTACAGACCTTAACCTTAATACAGAATAAAGATTCACTAAGGGATTCTAAACCTGTTTAAAAAATGCATTGTGCTATTAGTCCCTCCCAGAAACAAATGTCATGGGAAATTCAAAAACAAACCACCCAGTCAGTCCGCCACCATAAGTAAATTATACAATACAAGAAAAAACATTAATTAGTAAATCCAAAACCCATCTTCTCAGGGATAATATAAAAAACATTACAAAAAATGAAGAGAGCTGCCAGATCCATTAATACAGCCTATGCACTTAGGCTTGCCTCTGAAGCCAGAGGTATTTATAAACCCTTCTTTATCTGTGATAGAAAACTAAAGAAAATGATACCCTAAATTATACTGAACATATTCATAACAGAGATTCCTATTCTGATCCTAATGACTTTGCCAATGTACTTGCAAACAAATTACTTTAACTTCATCCCTTGGATTACTACTCAAAGTACCAGAATATCTGAATCCCTTACTCCTGCAATTATCTCTGAAGTGCTAACCAAGAACAAAAATTCTTCTTCCGTGGGACCTCATCATATACCTAGCTGTTTAATAATGTCACACATGCCCTTGCAGACACACTCCTCTAACTGCTCAACTATAGTTTATCTACTGGTCATGACTCTGTTGAGTGGCATACAGCACTGGTATTGCTCCTTCATAAAGGTGGCTTTAAAATTGATCTAGGTAATGACAGACCTATCAGCCTTTGAAACCTCATATTATAGCTGACCTCATAAACTGTGATATCAGCAATCTAATTTGTCTTGACACCAAACAGTTTTTTTAAAGGGTAGAGCCTGTCTATTTAAACCAGTAAATTTCTATGGAATTGATACGGAATCTGAAGAAAGTGGCCATGAAATGCATTTGATGCATCTTGATCTGATTATGGCCTCTGACACCATTCCCCATGCTGGCATCATACAAATGCTAAATGCTTTAAAAATCAATCAATTTATCTCAATACGGAGAGTTTACTTGCTGATAGACAGAGTCCAGACAGGGCAAGTGTCAGATGCTTCATCAGGAAGCATAAAAGTGGACAGCAGTGTCCATTAGTGTTTGATTCTGTGACCTCCCCTTTTTGTATGTACTTCTCAGATCTTCAGACAGAGAGCCAAGATCTCTAGCTAGCAAAGTTTGCAGATGATTGCAAACCCTCCAAAATATACTTGTTCTAGTAAATATTTTTTTCATTTTTAAAAATGTGATCAAATTAAATGCTAAAATTGTTGTAGTTTCATCACTTTTGATAGACAACCTGTCCTTTCATCATACTCACCTCGACAAAACAAAATTATAGATAGAAACCTAGGAACCCAGGCTGATAGCTTCATCTCTTTCGAAGATCATGTAACAACAATTGTTGGAACGCCTTTTTATTTAGCCCACCAAATTGCCAAAGGAATATCATTAAGGTCACTAGATTATACTCAACATTAATCATGGTAATTACTGAGTACAATGACACTTTGGAATGTATCACATTAAACATATCAAAGAATTGGAAAGACCTCAAAAGTTCCTAACCAAAAAGATTAAAGACTTAAAGCTCCTGATTAGCCAATAGTGGTGGTCAGAAGCTCTATCCCTCTGCTCAGTGTATTATCAACTTTTGATGAGAGATATCTGTCTCACTTCTTCCAGCATTACAGAACCAATTTTCCTCCACCTTCTGTTTCTCTGCAAGTTCAATATTTCCACTAATTCTAGAACCAGGGACATAAATCTTTACCAAAAGATAAATAAAACTTGATGGAGGGATAGCTTTATAACCCAGAACCTCCCTAACCTCTGGAATTAACTTCACCTCATGTTAAGCAGTGCAACTCACTATCATCCTTTAAACATAAACTAGATGATGGGATGGGTATCCACAAATTTACTCCTGGATTGACCTGCATGGCCTTCTAAGAGAAAGGAAGTGCTACCAAAGGGAGGGTCCTGGCAAGGCAAAAATCTCCATGAGGCTCAGTGGCCTTAGAATCCCTGTGAATCTAAGGCAACCAGAACTGGGAAATCAGAATGTTTTAGCATTATCATATTGTGCACAATGGCATATACAGTGAATATCTTTGACGTTTTATCATATTTTATTGGATGGTACTCCTAGACATATCCAGAGAATGATAGTGCAACCTTAGGAAAGAAAACAAATGTCCAGTCACCATCGGTGTCAGCTTTTATGCTTTCTTATAAGTTAGTCTGCTTTATAAGAATATCTTACTGGTGTTACCAGCGACTGCTCAAGATGATAGTTGATTTCCCATGCAATAAGAAACATATTCATGTTACAAGGACTTATGGCTTTATTTGAGAAAAATGTGTGCTTACTGTTCGTTGATACATTTATATGGCAAGTCACTGATTCTGTAGATATCCTTGGGGAAATATGTCCCTCAGAAATATGTATGTGTAAGGCACACAGTCTACATATATATATATATATATATATATATATAGAGAGAGAGAGAGAGACATACATACACACACACACACACACACACACATATATATATATATATATATATATATATATATATATATATATATATGTCACAACTGCCTCATGTATACAGACAACCCTCTCCTCTTACCTCTAGACACAAACACTTGTGAGAGCTACAAATACACAGCCAGACTGGAGGCTAAGTGCTCTCAACCCATGACTGTAACAGACAGTCAAGAGGTTAAGGGACACCCTTGCATCACACCACCTGTCACACATGAATCTACAAAACAAGCACCGGCAAAACATATTCATAAATACACAAAAACATATTCGGAGGCACCAGGTACCGATCTGAAAAAGAAGCAGTGCCCTCCAAAGCAGACAAGCAAGCAACCTGCACCTCCAAACACAAGCCAGAAAACACATAATTCACCTCAGCAGTGTGCCTCACAACAGCCCTTAAGGCAAAACACCATAGTAATAGGAGACTCACCAGGCTGAACAAGGAGGAGGTTACTGTCAGCTGCCTGTCGGGTGCTCGCATCCGCCACATAACACAGGCACTTAGGTCACTCCAGAACAAGTACAAGTATGACGCTGTCATTGTACATGTTGGTATGAATGATCTAAGATGTACCTCCCTGGACTACATGAAAAGAGACATTGAGGAGCTCTCTGATCATGTAGCCCAAGCTGGTATGACCCTGACCTTGAGTAGCATACTACCTTCACCTAGAATGATACCACAATACAAAGACAAAATTATCAATTTCAACAATTGGCTAAGCTTCTGGTGTCATTCTAAGGGGATCCAGTGTCTGTCTGCCTTGGATGACATGATAGACAAGCCTCGCTGTTTTGCCAGAGATGGGTTGCACCTGTCACCCCTAGGTTTTTGAATATTGGCCAAGGCTCTTGCCGTCCATAGTGGCTTTTTTAGGCAAGGCTCAAAGGACAAACCAACCTCCATAACCAGCACAAGTAACCAAAAACTAAGGGTAATGCTACTCAACGCCAGAAGTCTCAACCTCAAAATGTACACACACGAGGCTCTCCTCAGCATGGAGAAAATCGATGTTTGTGCAGTGACGGAAACCTGGTTCAAGGCTCAAGACAGCACCCCAGCACCACCAGGTTACAATTCATATCACACCTTCCAGCCACATTTACCAGATCACAGTACAAAGGGCGGAGGTGTATCCATATTCATCAAGGATACCCATATCTCCAGGTTAGTAGTGCAGCATGATGCCCCAGAGATCATCCATGCGCAACTATCAGCAGGCAAAACCACATTTCAAGTCATAGCGGGTTATAGATCACCCACCATGTCCCAAGATGCTCACTCTGCATTCCTTGAGACATTGGAAAATATAAAGGTCCTACCCAACACCATAATCTTGGGTGATTTCAACTACCCTGGTATAGACTGGATGAACTACCAGTGTTCCAACTCCTATGCTCAGCGATTCATAGAATTTATAAATTCAAATGCCCTTGAACAACTAGTATGTTCCCCCACTAGAGGGGACAACATATTGGATTTAATCATCACAAATATGGGCGCCCATTGTACCACACCCATTATCACTCCCTCCTTGGTCAGATCCGACCACAAACTGATAACCCTGGACATCTTCACCCCTCCACCTCCCCCAATCAAAGAAACCATAGTCAAAAACCTTTTCAAAGTAAACTTCAAACTACTTGCATCCGAAGTGAAAAGCTTTACTATTCCCTTGCAGAAGGATAATGATATCCAGGATGCGGAATCCTACACCAAGGCACTCTATATGCATCTTTAGGATTGCATGGAGCGTGCTATCCCAAATAAAACCAAGACTCCTTCCTCAAGCAAAAAGAAACCAGTCTGGTGGACCCCGGCCATAAGCAAACTTTACAATAAAAGGAGGAGACTTATACAAAAAAAGGCCAAATCTCAAGTAGAAAAATCATCCCTGATCAGCATTATTAAGAAATTGAGGGCCCTCATCAAGTCAACTAAAGCTAATTTTGAAAAGAAAGTTTCCAAGGATGCCAAGGATAACTATAAGGCCTTCTATGGCTACATCAAAAACCTAAATGGCAATGCTCAGGTCTGTTCTGAACTAGTACAAAATGGAACAAAATACACTGACCCTTCTGACATTGCCAACATCTATCTTGGCTGACAGGTTCAGTGCAAATTTCTCCCCTCCCTCACCACCTACAGGGCCTATTACCATTCCAGGGGATTCTGTAAGTCCAATTATTACTAATACATTGGTTAACAAGGCTCTATCTAAAGCTAAAAACACTGCCTACATGGAACCAGATGGCGTCCCAGGCTATGCCATATGCGAGCTCCAAAAGCAATTAATCCCGCTTCGTCAAGGGAAGATCATGCCTCCTGAACCTGGTGGATTTCTTTGAGACAGTTACTCAGGCTATAGATAAGGGAAAGGAGTTTCACACAGCTTACCTTGACCTTGCTAAAGCATTTGACACCATTCCCCATTCAGGTATTATTGATAAGCTCACCAGCCTGGGCATAAACCCTTACATCACAAGATGGATCACAAACTGGCTCTCAGGCAGATCCCATAAAGTAAGTGTAGTGGGATCTATGTCCGAATCCAGACCAGTAACGAGTGGTGTGCCTCAGGGCTCTGTTCTGGGGCCCCTCCTGTTTGGCATATACTTCTCAGAAGTACAGGCAAGCACGGAAGGGCTGTGGCTGACTAAGTTTGTGGACGACTGCAAACTGGGTGCTATAATAGAGTCTCCGGCTGACATGGAGATCCTCCAGAAGGGCCTAAATGAGACTGATGCATGGTGTCAAAGCCATGGTCTCAGCTAAATGCAAAAAAATGCATAGTAATCCCCTTTGGAAAAAACAGAGTACCCACAAACTACAACATAGGAGGTAATCCCCTGAAATATGAAGAGGAAATAAGGGATCTAGGGACCCAAGTAGATAGTCAGCTTTCCTTTGATAACCATGTTGCCAAAGTGGTTAGAAAATCCTTCTATGTGACCCTTCTGATCACGAAAGGGTTTGCATCAAGATCTAAGGATGTAATGGTGCCCCTCTACTCTTCCCTCATCAGACCCATTATTGAGTACAATGCACCAATTGGAATGTACCTGACTAGACACTTCCAGCAGCTGGAGAGACCACAGAGGTACCTAACCAAGAGGATTACTGGCCTCAAACAGTTGCCCTATGCAGCACGATTGAAAAAGCTAAGACTGTTCCCTGTTGCATACCGCTTTCTCAGAGGCAATCTCTATCTAACGTACAGAGCCATGTTCAATCCAGAATTGTTGAACATGCTCCATCTTAGCAAAACCAAATCTACTCGAGCTACATGCTCTAGGGATATGAACCTCAACACAACAATAAATAGAACATGCTGGAGGGATTGATTCCCTTCACAGAGACTTCCCTTACTATGGAACAGGGTCCCGATCTACATAAGACAGAGCCCCTCACTATCACTCTTCAAGAGGAACCTTGATGAGTGGATGGGTAACAGAAAGTTCACACCAGGGATCACACCAACAGCACTACTAGATAGGGGCCAAGGATACTAGCTGCTAGTACAAGGGTCTAGGGAACTACTAAAGGGGCGGTGAATACTGCACAATGTGGCTGGGCTAATGTATGCCTTCGGGCAGATAGCCCAGTACCACTCTATGAACCTATGAACCTATATATATTTATATATACATATATATATTTATATATACATATATACACACACACATATATATATATATATATATATATATATATATATATATATATATATATGTGTGTGTACATATACATATATATGTATATCTACACACACACACACACACACACACACACACACACACACACACACACACACACACACACACACACACCACATATCATTCATACTTCCTGATATTGTCTTGATAGCTGTGTTGTGATGTCACTAGCATGACATACAAGATAAAGGTCCTGGGGATGCCAGATCTTCAGATTAATAAATATTTGTGTACCTTCCCTCCAACCTGTTTTGATAGTAATGTTTAGGCAATCAGAGGCACTAAGTACTCCTTGGAGGAGGTATATATTTATATATATATATATATATATATATATATATATATAGATATATATATATATATATATATATATATATATATATATATATACAATTTCATACTTCCTTGACTTTGTATAACCTGGCTTATGATGATGCGAATGTGATATAGCTCCCAGTCTTATTCCACAAGAAAGTTAACAATTTATCTATGATAAGACAGTCTCTAGTCTGGGGCAATCCTAGTGGGTCACTGTATAATTCTAGACTTTCCCAAATGACAGTATACCCAGCAACAAACATAATTTAGGATTTGGAGAGTACTGGATCTCCAAATATACTTATGTGGTGTCATGTGTGGTGCTCACAAGCCCCTCACAACATTTGACAGCTTTCTCTCCAGGCAAAATCTATCAATCCCACCTAGAATGCTGGAGGACATATAATGATCATATAAGTGCTGAGCAGTTTGCTGTCTGAGCTTAGCCTTTGGTGCAACAGGCCCTATATCTTTAGCTGTGAAGTAAATAATATATACACAAAGAGAAAGATATAAGTAGCAGAGGAAACAGATAAGGCATTATTTAGAAGACGGCACTGGTAGGTGGGGTAAATATGACATAATTAGATGACAGTATACATTATTGATTTGATTATGTAAAGGAAGACATTTGTTGAGGTAATTATGTGTTATGAGTTCAGGCAAAAATAATAAGGAGCATGGAGAGAAAGGTTAAAGAAGAGTCTTAATGACAAGACCCCAGAATTAGAACTTGTTAAAGAATCTGAATATGATTTAGTAAGTTTTCTTTTCTTTCAAGTAACAACAGAGATCAGCAACATTAGGCATAATATCCCATAGCTTTTAGATGTGCAGACAGTAATACTTATAATAATTACAGGCTATACTTAACTGTCATAATAATTATTAGTCACACTTATTCACTTTGAGGTTCGCAGTGTTTGCTGACTAATGTTTTTTCAACATCATGTTTCACAGTTTAATTAATGCGTTGAATATTGAAATTTACATATTCAGGTACAAACCACTATCAGCTGAGATTTCTGGATGTAACATAAAGCATGGATGAGTGCAGGTTTTTTTACCTGACAGATAGTGATGTGTATAATATGAAAGGCTCATTGCAAAACTGGTTATGTTATTATAAATGGTTTCCAGAAAGTACCAATTGTATTGGCAATACTGGTAAAAAGTCATCATAATCACCTTTATTCTGAATCTCTCTTTTTCCATTTTCTACATGGGATCAGGTTGTCACATAAACTGTCACTATGTTTGTTTATTCAGTGCCACTCTCCTACCTCCTTTCTTGGTCATGCCGTACTGTCACAGGTCTTCTCTCATGCAATCTATACATTTCATTGCTTGACGCTCTTGTTTCCTCTTGTCCATTTCCTGCCTCTCCCAAATCTTCTGCATCAGATTGTCCTCTACTTTCCTGCACATGTGCTCCAACTACTTTAATCCATTTTCTTTGACTTTCTTTGCATCTGGAGGTACTTTGGTTTCTGCTCTGATGTCATTTCTTCATCCAGCCCACAATGTGTATCCTAACACCCATCTCAGACACTTCATCTCCATTACCTCTAGTAGCCTCATCTGTTCTGCCTTAACTTCCCAAGTTTGCATACTATACAGTAGTACCACAACACTGTTTTGTATATCCTTACTTCTCAGCTGCATTGGCATTCTTCTGTCACATACTACCCATGGTACTTTGTGCCAGATGGCTGCAGCCACTGTGATTCTGTGTTTCACCTCTTCATTCAGTCTTCTATCCCCCCATTCCCAGACAATTGAATCTGTTCACCTGTTCCACTATTTTCCTTTCTATCTCAATTTACAACTTTTTCTGATGTCCCCTATTTATTGCTATGTCAAATGTCCTATTTGTACTCCATTTCATCCCATGTGTCTTTGCTTTGCATTCTATTCCTATACCAATTGCTGAAGTTTTAGTTCAGAATTTGCTTGTAAAGCCACATCAGCTGCATATGGCAGCTTTTTTAATCTGTCCCCTCTAGCCTGTTTGCTAATGTAATCCATCACCAGTATGAATAGCAGTGAGCTGAACCCTGATGCACACCCACTGAAACTGTGAACCCTTCTGTGAGATCAAACACTGCTTGTACTTGTAAAATTGGGTCCTTGTACATACCCTGTACTAATTCTATCAGTTTTTCTGAGACATCGAACTATCACAGGATAGCCCTAATCAGCTTTCTTGGGACCTTTACATATGTTATTTTTCATGTCTAGGAATGCCCAGTTGGACTCTTTCCTTATCTTTAGCTTATTTTCAGCTACCTGTCTCACTGCAAGCATTTGATCAGTTGTACTGCATCCTGATGTGAATATGAGCTGCTCATCTCCCATCTTAATTTCTAATACTCTGTGTATTCATTTATCAGTCACCCTCTCCAGCACTTTCATGCAGTGTGACAATAATTTGATACCTCTGTACTGCCTGTGGTTGTGAATGCCCCCTTTTTTCTTGTACACTGGCACTAGGATGCTTATTCTACAGTTATCTGGTATATGCCTTTCTCTCAATAATGCTACAAGTACCTACTGGAGCCATTTCTCCCGTAACTCACACAACATATCAATCATGTCTATCATGACATCATCTGAACATGCTGATTTCCCCGAATTTATTTTCATTAGTGTGGTTCTTACTTCTTCTAAGGTGGATTATTATTCCTCTTTTATTGGAAGCTCTATCCAGGATAGCTTCTGTGGATTGTTCTTCATCCAGAAGATACCAGAAGTATGCCTTCCATCTACCTTTGATATCCACTGGGCAGATGAGAAGATTTTTGCTGGCATCCTTTATAAAGAGTGTCTGATGACTATCTTCTTTCTGTCTTTTCCTTGCAACCTGATAATGTTTCTTGTACTATCTGCTGAGTCACTTTCCCAAAGCTGTTAGAGTGCCACTGATATCTTGTTCTTTCTTAGACTGTTTGTTAGTCACCCGGATTCCTTCTTAGCCTCATCGGTCTTTTCTATCTGACAGTTTTTCCCACACTCATTCTTTCTCTTGATTCCTTCCTGTACTTCTGCATTCCAACACTAGCTTTCCTTATGTACCTTATTTTCATACATTGCTTTGCCAGATATCTGGTTTATAGTCCTCATATATGGTGTCTTGAGACACTACCATTCTTCCTCAACTCCACCTCATCTTCCTGAGGTACTGGAGATCTGAGTACTTCCTTAATCTCTTGTGTTTTCAGTCCAGTCAACTTTCAGGAATTCAGCATATCCTTTATTGACCTTATAACCTTCTCTGACCACTGCTTGCAGCTGATTATGGCTACCAGTGGTTTAGGCTGCAAGCCAGGTGTTTCACTGGAGATGATTTTGCAATCTCTGACTGCACACCATTGCTCTTTCCTTACAATGAGGAAGCTTACCTGAGTTGCATGTTGGCAACTCTTATATATGATCGTGTGACTGTTTCTCTCTTGCTGAATCATGTCCTGCCAGAAAGAAGTCTAGAATGGTCTCTCTTTCTTTATTCCTGTTGCCCCACTAATATAGACCCAGACATTCCTCATATCCTGTTCTCCCTGTGCCTGCATGAACATTCAGATTCCCCATTTTCAACACTAATTCATGTTGTCCTGCTCTGTCTTGTGGGTCCTACAATCATTGCCAGAATGTACAGTTTTCATCATTATCACAACCATGCTGTGAGTCAGTGGCTGAAATTATGAATACTGCCCTATATTTACAGAAGTCCATCACTAACTCTGATGACATCCATCACCACCTTCTAAAGACTCACCCTCACCACAATCCCCACATGATCACTAGTCTGTTCTCCCTGGAGTAGTAGACTCTGGATCTCAAGTCAAATGACTTTGTTCATAGGTGTGTACTAGGCTAATGGCCCTGGAGTCTTTACAAGCCTAGCCCAAAAAAATTGCCCAGGCGCTGTGCCACCTGATGTTAGTTCACAGTGAACCTATCAAGTAGGGCAACTGGAGTGATCTCTGGGGTGAACTTTCTGTTACCCATCCACTCATCAAAATTTCTATTGAAGAGGGCCAGCGAGGTGCTCTGCTTGACATGAATTGGAAGCTTATTCCAGAGTATGGGCAGTCTTTGGTTAATGAACCTGTGCCTCCAGCATGTTCTGTTAATTGAAGTAATGAGGTTGTGATCTCTGGAGCGTGTGGCACAGGGGGATTGCACTGACCTTCTTTCTTGTCTCCTGGATTAAGAGGATATCCAGCCTCCTCTTTATCATCATGTCATCCACTTGTAGGCTATATCCTGTCAGTGAACCTATACTAAATATAGAAATCATTAGTTCATGTTTGACAGGCTGATTGATTTTACATCCAGCTTTTTCTTAACAGAGCTTTCCTCGGTAATCCAACCTGGACAGCTGGACACCAACTGATCAGTAGTTTACTGATGCATGGTTGTTGTGTCTCCTTGTAGCAGGCACACACTGGTCAATAGGGGTATATAGTCCCCTCACACTATTATAATGAGTTTCTAGTCTAGGTTGGAGTAGGCTGGGTCCCCAACCCATTGATCACTGGTAAATACCCATGCCAATTTGTGGCAACATTAGTCAATGTAAACAAATTACCTAGAGCCAATTTTTACACAGTTGAATGGCTAACCCTGACATGGCATGCAATCTGTGATCCATGTTTTCCTGTCTAGAGGATACTGTGCATCAAAAACCATGCCTTAAATAAGAAGGCTGGTAATGTGTATAACATAAACTAGGTTTGGCAGGTATCTAGAAGAAGGTTGCTCCCCCAAGGAGTCTAGAATTTTTTAGGTTTTGCATTTTTGCTCTTCTCTTATTCAAGTGATTAATGAGTTCAGTTCATTATGTGAAAGAAAACCCACGTTTTTTAACAGAGACTTCAGTGAAGGATGCATTGGAAACTTTTGTAACTGTGGTTTAAACTGCAAGTCTGATGAAAAGGTGGAATGAGTATATATTTAGTCACATAATTTGCAAATGGGATGTGGCTAAACAATTTTCAAGACTGCTGAATGCATGTTGATGCTATTTTTTATTTTGTTATTTATTTATTTATATTTTCAGTATTTGACAAAATTATGCTTGAGAATTTAATACTAAAATATTTTGCATGAAAGTTTTGCTGAATAACAAGCCATGTGCATGTTGTTAGCAAAACTGTAAAACACAACAGCACAGACAAAGATCCTTGGGTCAGAAGACATATCTGTTTTGGTGGAGAGCATGTTGTAGTCCATCAAACTTTCTGTATAAAATTTGATAGCTAACTTTCAGTCCAGTTTACAGAAACTTTATATACCTGCACTCTTGAGTGTGAAATTTTGCCTAAGACTTATTTGCTCAGGTAAGTGCTTCTTCCTCTCTTCATTATTTGTGTGTTTGTTTATATATATATATATATATATATATATATATATATATATATATATATATATTATTATGATATAGTAATACTCATTTGGTCTAACAGTACAGATGCACTAACAAAAATCCTGAAGTCTGAATTTTTTCCCTGTAATATAAGTACTCACATCTCATACTTTTGTTTTATATGTGTGATGAGGACTGCGGTGGTGCAGCGGTTAGCGTTGTCGCCTCACAGCAAGAGGTTCTCCCATTCGATTCTCAGCTGGAGTGCCTTCTGTGTGGAGTCTGAATGTCCTCCCAGCCATCGAGCAGGTAGGTGCGTGCGTGAATGGGTGTGCCTTCTTTGAAGGTTGGGTGTTGGGCTGGCAACTTGGCACCGTAAAAATCCACTGCCAGTCATTAGCAGACCGAAGTTCCGCTGTGGCAACACCTAAGAGGGAAAAGCCGAAAGACATTTACTTCTATATGTGATCCAGCATTGCAGTCTAGTCTAATATTTTTGAATTTTACCTCAAAAGTAAGTTTTGCTTTATAGAATATGAGTGAAATGTGTATTACAATGTAGCTGACTATGCCTAATGGACATTGAAAGCATTGCTGCATGTGCCACATCCATGAGACTTGCAACATAAATTCTGACTTTGCATTTTGGCAATTAAATTCTTTCCTGTGCAACAAATTATCTTTTACTATAAGAAGTTCTTAGACCTGGATCAGCTTTAAATGGTTACGTATTAGATATGCGGTCATGCAATAACATGTTACTAACCTAGGTGCAAACTACCTTCCTAATGCATTGTTTGTGTGAGCAGCTAAGTTACTGCACCACTTAATATCCCAAACCCCACCCCCTAAAACACATACATCTTTACATTCTGGCTGTTTTCCCATCTATTCCAAATTCTGATTAGATCCCGATAAACAGAGCAGATGCAGCACATACTGACTATCTCTGTGAAGCTATATAAAATATGTATTTTCTCCCCTCACTTAAGATTCAGCAAGACTGATATCTGTGAAAATGCTGCATACATTTTGTAAACATGCAATTAAACATTAAAATATAGTTAATGGGAAAGTCTACAAAATTTACTTGTTTTACTGTGAAATGCACCAAAGTATAAAGTGTATAGAAACTGGAATTACTTTTGTCAAAAAGCTCTAAAGTTATCTGTTTCAGCCACACATATTAGCAGGGCTCTGTGCTTCTTAGAATCTACTTCTTGTCATTACTTCAGTATCCCATGTAGCTGGAACCTTCCAGAAACTCTATTGCTTAGAAATTAATTTTGAATAAATTATCCTGAATAAATTGAACTCCAAACATTTATAATTAGCCCTACCCATAGTCATTTCTGTTGGAATCATGAACCAGCACTTCCTCATAACTTCTGTAGCCAGCCTGACTGTGAAGGGTATCTTGAGACAGTGACAGAATTGTCTCATGCTGTCTGACTATCAGCTATTACTCAAAAAACATAACACAGTATGTGAGAAATTTACATGTATAATGTCCTTGGAGGCAAAAATCTTACAAACAGTAAACTCAGACACCAAAATCATCAGCAGTACACTCCACACCATGCCTCATCAAGGTCAACACAATAAAAGTAATCCATCACATACTGATATTGTAAAGATTAACTTGTCTAAACCTTAAAGACCTCTAAAATACAGAGGAGACACAAAGCTCACTCAGCAAGTTAATCCCAACTCCTCATGTAACACAAGAAGTATCAAAGTCATGGATGCTGAGCCTGGAAGGCATGCATCTAGCAAACTAAACGTGCTTGTTATAGGTGACTCCATACTAAGACATAAAGTTGTAATTTTTGCCAGGCTGAGCAAGGAAAGAGTGATGTTTAGTTGATTGTCTGATACCAAGATTCATCAGATCTTGCACACGCTCAAGTCCTTCAACTACAAGTACCAGTATGACTCTGTCTTAGTTTATATCAGTGTCAGTGACTTGAGGTGAACCTTTCTGGACTATATAAAGAAATGGATGCTATAGCGGTCAGACTTTGAGTCTAAGGCAGGTATGAGCCTAGCACTGGGCAGCATTTTACCTTCTCTAAGGATAATGCCACAACACGAGCAAAAAATAATTGACTTAGTTTTGATGTCATTCAAAAGTGGTCCCATATTTGTCATCCTGGGAGGATATGATTGACAGACCATGCTGTATCACCAGGAATGGCCTATATCTGTCTCTTCTAGGGTTTCAGTTATTGGCAAAGATGTTGTCCACCCCCATATTGCATTTTTTTGGCAATGCCATCCTGGTAAACCTACCAACATAATACAATTAGCAAAGGAAAATATGAGGGATGTACTGATTAATGCTAGGAGCCTAAACAAGAAATTCCACTCCCTGTAAGCCTTTCTTATCCTGTAGGACATTGATGTCTATGTAGTAACTGAGACATTATTTAAAATGGCAGAGAGCACTCAGTCTGTGCAGGGCTACAATTTCTCTCACACTTTGAAACTAGTTACTGTGCACGAGAAAAGGAGGTGTGTCAGTCTTCATCAAGAAGAGACTCACATCAAGACATTTTAAAGCAACATGATGCACTAGAGCATCGTCATGTCCAAAATAACCATCAGAAAGGTCTAATTCCATACATTAACTAGCTATAGAACTCCCTCTATGACCCAAGAAAGCTACAATACCTATCTACAGAAACTAGAATATTTTAGCATTAAACCCAATACCATTTTCCTAGGTGATCTAAACTATCCAGCTATAGACTAGGAAACCTACACTACCACTAGTGTACAAGCACAGAGATTCCTGGACTTTGTCAATAAAAACACCTTGGAACAATTGGGCAGAGTATCCACTAGGGGAAGCAGCAACTTGTATCTTGTGCTTATTAATAAGGGAGCATATTGCATATGTTTGCTACTTGTTAGGTCAAACCATAAAACAGTCTCCTTCAAAATGAAATTGAAACCAGAGATCCCTTACACCCAAGGTACCTTTAGAAATTTCTCTAAGCCAAAGTTAAGTGATATATTGACAAGCTTCAAGTATCCGCCTACCCAGTTAACTCTACTAAAATATACAAAAACATACACCACCATACTATACCAGCATGTAAACAACAGCATTGATGCAGCTATACCCCGTAGGAACATAGAACCAAAACCAAAAGTAGAATTCAGGTACTGGCAGTAACAAAATCCAAAAACCAAAAGCAACCAGTAAGCCAAATCAACTGCAGGTCCTCAAAATACACATTTATTTAATCAAGTAAAATCACAGATGAATGCTTTCATCTATTTACACACACATCATCATAATCATTTACTGGTAAAGTGCCCGCCTTTAAGGCTTATTTTAAACTTAAAGCTAAGAAAAAGCTGGGAAAAACTAGCAGAAAATTTGCAAACAATTATTAGTTGTGCAGTAAATGAATAATGTCATGAAATTACATTTTGATTGGTTGTTTCTGGGGGTGCATTGTTTCAATCATTTAGAAGGAAGTGAGTAAACTTTAAAAGGATGTTAGAGAGTTTCCTTCATGGTTCTAATGATGCCTGTGTAAATAGATGAAAGCACTCAACAGTGATTTTACTTGATCAAATAAACATGTATTTTGAGGACCTGTGGTTGGTTTGGCTTGCTGGTTGTTTTTCACTTTTGTTTATTATTTTTTCCCCCTGTAAGAACATATGCAGAGTAAACCTCAGAAACAAACACACATGTTGGAACCATAATATCAACAAGCTTTTCAATAAAAGGAAAAGAATTTTGACCAAAGTAAGAAGAGTAATCCTCAGAATGGTAGACCTCTTGCCAGTGAAATAAACAAACAACTCAGGAAATTAATAAAATCCACCAAAGCCACGTTTGAGGCTAAAATAGCTACCCAAGTCAAAGACAATCAAAAATCCTTTTTTAGTTATGTTCATAATCACAAAACCACAACACTGCAATGTACTGAGCTGATTATGAACAATGTTACATACACTATGATTGAAGATATAGGCAACCAACTTGCTGATAAATTCAGCTCTAACTTTACCCTTTTCTTACCTCCATCTGTCCTACAAGACACACCTGAATCTGTCTCACCTACAGCTATCACACACGACCAAGCCCTAAAAGTACTATCAAAAACTAAAAATGCTGCATTGATGGGTCCTGTCAATATCCCTGAATGCATCTTAAATACCCCCCCCCCCAACAACAGTATTTAACCTCAGCCTCCATACAGGTTTTGTACCAATACAATCATTCCACTCCATAAGGGAAGACCTTCCACAGACCACAAAAAAATCATACCTATAATTCTGAACAGTCTCATATGCAAAGCCATGGAAAGACTTATTGCAAAACTAATCAATAAGGAAATAGGGAAAACCTCCAAACACTGGACCTATCTCAGTTTAAATTTGTCAAGGATAAGTCATGCTTACCCAACCGGGTGGACTTTTTTGAAAAGGTCACTGTAAAATAGTGTGTGTGTGTGTGTGTGTGTGTGTGTGTGTGTGTGTGTGTGTGTGTGTGTGTGTTGTACCTTTAAGAAGTGTTTCAAGGCAAGCACGTGCAGATAAATGGCAAGCACATGCTAGCTTCAGTGCCATTTTGAGAGTGCAGCCAGATAGTGGACGTATATGAGTGTAACAGCTAGTTTGTTTATAAGTTTATCTAAGTTAACATTATTAAGCCTCAATCCTGATGTATTTGTACATAATAAAGCTGCTTGAAGAAAACCCACAAAGACTTATCTATTTTATCCAAACTAGATAAGTGACATGGTGTCAGACTGGGATTTCAGAGACTGCTTTTCAGAGCTATGACGTGCAGAGATAACAGAGAAGGTAAACTAAGGGAAACAAGCACAAAAAGGGGCCAGAAATGAGCCAAAGATAATGGAAACTAGCAGAAATGATTTATTTTATAAAAAAGATAAATCAGAGCATTACAAGGGCACAAACCACATTATTAAACAAGTAAGAGACACAAAAGGTTTATTAATTAAAGATTTTTTTAAATTAAGATATCTGATAAAACAATTATCAGAAAAGCATGTAAGGGGTTTTGGAATTACCTCAGAATTGAAAAATGAGCATGTTTAAAGCAAACATGAAATAGTTGCAACTGCTCAACAGAGGCACAGCAAAATAATGGGTATAGTTCCCCATACTAAAGGGGTGGCGTAAGCCACGAAACTATGGGCTAGGCTTGTAAATGCCCTCGGGCAGATAGCCTAGTATGAACCTATGAACCTATGAACCTAAAATGGACATGTTTAGAGTAAAACGAGCACAAGAAAAGTATAATGGGCATGAATAAAGATTAAATGAGCAAAATGAATATAATATGGGCAAAAAGGGCACATTAAGCATAAATAAAGCAAGGAGACTGCATGTTTTTTTTTTTTTGGCAAAGTACTGTGTTTTGGCATAACTACTATTTTGCATTGCATTCAGGGCATAACTAGAGTTATTTGAAGTATCTCAAAGTGTGTAAAAGTGCTTACAGTGTGTGTTTATTACTGTACATTAATTCCAAAGAGTTTATTTGTGTGCAAAGTGCAACTATTTCATAAAGTACAGTCAAAGTACAGCCATTTTGAAAAGTTTATTGTGCTTGGCATGTTTATTCGAAAAGTACCACCATTAAAGAGTGTTTCTTGCACTGTAAAGCATTATCTAGCAAAATACAGCCATTTTGGGAAAGTTTCAGTGTGCTGTGTACTGGTTATTTAGAAAGTGCAATTACTTTGAAATGTTTCTTACTCTGAGCTTTTTCTGCCCAGTTTATATGCACAGTGCAGTTAAATTGAAATGTTTCTTATGCTGATAAGAGGCAATTTCTTACAGTACAGTGATTTCAAGAATATTACAGTGTCAGAGAGACTTATTTTGCGAAGTTCAGTTATCAGAGGCTTGTGCTATTGGTCAAAATACTGGCATAAATTTCTGGCATATTTGTATGTGTGCGTGTTTGTGCATACTTGCAAAAGCCTTCACTGGCATATGTTAATATGGCAGATGGTATTTCAAAAACCATCACCGTTGGTGTTTCATCAGAATATTTCAGAATATCTGAGCAAGAGTATGATATTTTTATACAAGCAACTTATTCTGACAAAGATGCATACATCAGGGCATTCATTTTGCTAAACCTAGCCAGATCAGAGGCCATTGAAAGAGAGCATTCATTTTTGTATGTATCAGCAGTATATAAGGGAGAAGGTGAAAACCGTCATATTGTTGTAAAGGCTGAGTCAAGGGAAGACCCCGAGTGTTTGAAGCACAAGTTCAGGGAAATGTGTAACCCCCAGACAAATATCATATTAGAGAGGCATTTGTTTACACAAGAGATCAAAAACTAGGAAACATTTTTGCAGCTTATATAACTGACCTGAAAAACAAAGCTAAAATGTGTCGGTTTGGTGACTTAAAAGATGAGTTGATAAAGGAATGGCTTGTGTGTGGTATTAATAGTGCTGTAGTGAGAAAGATTTTGCTTTGTGACAGTGATTTAATTCTGAGCAAAGCTACTGAGATTTGTCAAATCCAAGAAGTTACAGAAAGGCACACAAGCATGCTTGCAGGTGATAACAGCAACGTTTTAGCAGGCTCCAGAGCAAATGTAGACTGCATGCAACATGTGACTAGCAGAAGCAAGCCTAAGCACATGGCAGCTGCAACCCCTATGTGTTTACCTGGGGAGCCCCGTTGTTTTCCAGCAAGTTCTAAGAAAAGGGCATGCTGAGTGCAGTACAAGGGTGAGTCCGCACAACCCAAATCCAGCTTTATTGTTAACTGTCGCAATTGTTGTGCTAACCATTAGTCTAAAAGAGAAAAATGCTTAGCATTTGGTCAGCAATGCCACAAGTGTAAAAAATGGAACTGTTTTTTAATGTTTTGCAAATCAAGAAAACCTTGCACAGTTTTAAAGAAAGGTCATTCAAAAAAGCAAGTTGATCATATAGACAACTGCAATTCTACTTTCTACATAGATGGTGTATCAGCAATTGGTGAAAAGGCCGATGCAGTAAATTTGTTTGCAAAGAATGAAATTTTTTTGTGCTGTCCAAATCAATGGTAATCCACTGAGCTTAAAGTAGACACTGGCTCAAAGTGTAATGTTATGTCAGCATACACATTTGCTAAGGTGAGAATTAATAAACAACTTAATGATGCTAGTTATGTGAAACTTGTTGATTATAGAGATGAAGAAATTCAAACAGAAGGCTCAGTAGTGCTTTCATGTTATTTGGCTAGGAACTGTTACACCATGTTATTCTATGTAGTCCGAAGACCTGTTCAGTCATTATTGGGTCTCAGAGACAGTTTGAGAATGAATTTGCTTTCACTCATCATATAAGCACATATCTTAGTTCCAGTTTTACTGAAGCATTTTCCCAGCATATGCTGATGTTTTCAATGACAAGTTGGGCAAACTTCCAGTTGTGTATTCTATGAAGTTAGACCCACAGGCCAGTCCAGTGATCTGACCAGCAAGAAAAATTCCAACAGCTATGCAGAATTAAGTTAAAGCTCAGTTGGATAAAATGGTGTAGCAAGGTGTAATTTATCCAGTTACAGAACCAACTGAATGGTAGCAGCCCACAAAAAAAGGCTTAGATGAAATCAGAATATGTAATGACCCAAGAGATTTGAGCAAAGCATTAAACATACCACATCATCCAATGCATTCAGTCAAGGAAGTCACAGTCCTAACACCAAATGCCACTGTTATTTTCTGTCTTAGATGCGAAAAGTTCATTTTTGGCAAGTGACGCTTGATCGCAAATCCTCATTTCTGACTACTTTCAGTACCCCATTTGGTAGATATAGATTCCACAGGATGCCATTTGGAATACATTCTGCAAGTGAAGTCTTTCAGCATGTAATGGGGCAATTTTTTTAGGTTATCCTTGTGCCATAATAGTAGATTATTTATTGGTTGGAGGCAATGGTGAAGCACAGCATGACAGAAACCTTAAGAAAGTTCTAGACAGACCATGTGAAGTTAACTTAAAGTTCAATCCTCTGAAGTGCAAATTCAGACTATCACAAGTTACATATGTAGGTCATTTTCTCACCAGCACTGGCTTGAACCAGACACGTCCAAGCAAGCAACCATTCTTGAGATGCCAGCACCAGATAATATTCAGGCTCTACAATGTTTTCTTGGTATAGTCAACTATTAAGGCAAGTTTATACCAGACTTCAGTGAGTTGGCAGCACCTTTGAGAGAGCTGATATGCAAATGTTATATGGGCTTGGTTGGGACAGCATCAGAGAGCATTTGAAGACCTTAAGCAGAAAAGTGCCACCCCACCTACATTAAGATACTATGATGTCAACAAACCAGTAACTCTTTCCTGTGATGCTTCAAAATTTGGTTTTGGTGAAGTTGTTATTCAAGAAGACAGAACCAGTAGCCTATGCATCTAGAACTCTTACCCAAATTGAAATGCAATATGCTCAAACTGAGAAAGAACTTTTGGCAATAGTATTTGAATGTTCAATGTTTCATGATTATATCTATAGTATATTCAGATTGAAGCTGATCACTAACCTCTGCTTACTATTCTAAAGAAACCTATGCATTCAGCTCCAGCAAGATTGCAAAGAATGATGCTCAAATTGCAAAAGTACAACTTCAAATTGGTCTATACAAAAGGCAAGATTCTTTATCTGGCTGATACCTTATCCAGATCACCCAGAAATACAACGGAACAGCTTCATGCAGAGAATTTTGACTTTGACGTCATGAAAGTGCATCATTTTTCTACCAGAAGACTTAATGAGCTGAGAGATCATATAAAGACTGATCCTATTTTGCAAAAGCTCAACCACTACATTAATACTGAATGGCCAGCAAAGCAATCTAGTGTACCACCTGAAGTGTAAACTTATTTTCCTTACAGCGATGTGATGTTGATGGAAGATGGCATTATTTTCAAAGGTCCTAGAATTGCTGTTCCTCCTTCCTTACAACATGAGTATATCCAGATTTTGCATCATGGTCACTCAGGTT
This sequence comes from Protopterus annectens, assembly GCF_019279795.1. Lineage (NCBI taxonomy): Eukaryota > Metazoa > Chordata > Ceratodontiformes > Protopteridae > Protopterus > Protopterus annectens. The sequence continues at coordinate 1,439,552,577 of NC_056731.1, forward strand.
CCGAATCTACCAAAAGAAGGGTGAGAGAACTAGTATTTTGGCCTTCTCTAGTAAAAGACATTGATAAAGTACTTTCTTCTTGGTCAGTATGCCATAGTATTAAACTTTATTTGCAAAAAAAACCACTTCATCTAAGTCAAGTTCCTGAACTACCTTGGTCAACAGTAGCCACTAATATATTTGAGTGGGACAGTCAGCATTACTTAGTGTTGGTAGACTCTTATTCAAACTGGTTTGAGATTGATTTACTACCTAATCATCCACTGCTGTTATCACCAAGTTGAAATGTCATTTTTCAGTCAATACAAAGTTATTTCTGACATGGTACCCAATTTACCATTCAGTTGTTTCAGAAATTTGCAAAAGAATGGGACTTTGCACATGTTACAAGTAGTCCAGAATATCTGCAGTCAAATGAAATAGTTGAATGTGCAGTACAGAGTGCAAACCAATTACTTGAGAGGTCAAAGCATGATAATACCAATGTCTTATTCAATTTACTTAATCTCAGAAATATATCCCATGATGATATACTTGGTTTACCTGCTCAGAGACGTCTGTCTAGGCAAATCAGAACAACATTGTCTATTAGTTCCAGTTTGTTGAGCCCTAAAGCTATGAACAAGAGGACAATTAGAGCCCAATTATCCAGAAAGCATTCTTTTCAAAAGTCCAGCTATGATAAATTGAGCAGATTTCTTCGTCCATTGAAAAAAGGAGAGACAGTGAGGATACAAATGGCGAAAAGTTTCCACCAGATTGGTCAAATAACAGGTACAATATATGTACCAAGCTGAGATCCTACTTCATAGAATCTGAGGGTATGGAGTACACGAGAAATCGCAGACATCTTCTTCATGTACCAGAATTAATATTGCAGCATTGTTCCTGTGATACCGACTCTAGATCTCAGAGCAATCGAGACAGTTTTCCTGTTGCAGAACACATCTTAACTTCTATTTCCATTCCTGATGATGTTCCTGATGTCCCTAAAGTTGAACATTCAGCAGAGACAGTCCCAGTTGCTAGACCTAATTGTAAATTCCATGCCACATGATTTGGTCTTATTTCCAGATCTAATGTGAAATACACATCATCCTGGACATAATTGTTTATATGTATTTAGTTCTGTATGATTGCATGACAAAGAAATACTTGCATTGCTTGCATGTCAATTAAGGTTGTCAGTATTGCATGACTTTTTTCTCAAAGACGGAGGATGTAGAATTGTGTGTGTGTGTGTGTGTGTGTGTGTGTGTGTGTGTGTGTGTGTGTGTGTGTGTGTGTGTGTGTGTGTGTGTGTGTGTGTGTGCGTGTGTGTGTGTGTGTGTGTGTGTGTGCGTGTGTGTGTGTGTGTGTGTGTGTGTGTGTGTGTGTGTGTGTGTGTGTGTGTGTGTGTGTGTATGTGTGTGTTGTACCTTTAAGAAGCATTTCAAGGTCAGCAAGTGCAGATAAATAGCAAGCCCGTACTAGCTTCAGTGCCATTTTGACAGTGCAGCCAGAGAGTGAGCATGTATGAGTGCTTGTTTATAAGTTTATCTAAGTTAAAGTTATTAAGCCTAATTCCTGATGTGTTTGTACATAATAAAGCTGCTGGAACAGAACCCACAAAGACTCATCTATTTTATCCTGAGTGGACGAGCAATAGTCACCAAAGTAATGGATAAAGGGAGAACAGTATACACAACACACCTCACCCTAGCCAAAGCTTTTTATACAATCACTCACTCATTCAGGCATAGTTGAACTGCTAAATAATTTGAGAATAATTCCCTATGCTACCAGATGGACTGCAAAGTGGCTTCAGATAGGATGCAGGAAATAAAAATAGGAGAAGTTACCTCCACAAAGAGACCAGTCAAAAGTGAAGTTCCCTACGGTTCTGTGCTAGAACCTCTCCATTCTGCATTTACTTCTCTGAAGTAAAAGCCAGTACAAAAGGGCTGTGGTTGATTAAATTTGCAGATGACTTGAAGTTAGGAGCAGTCATTGAATCCCAAAATGGCTTCCAAATACATAACTGTTATCAAAATCATGGCCTGAACCTAAATTCCAAAAAAATACATTACTATATCCTTTGGGAAGTCATTTACCCTGAGAAATTATCACACTGACAAATACCTGTAAGAGTTTACTCAATTGTTCAGGATCTGGGAACTTATGTCAGTCTGTATTGCACAACTGGTAAACAAAAGGGGCTGTGTCTAGATCTAGGGATGTCATTGTCCACCCTAACAGCTCAGATAGTATAGTGCACATTTATTTATTTATTTATGTATTTCCAGTTTGATGACCGGGGAGGTCCACTGGGCTCCGGGAGCCCGTTTTCAGTGGAGGCCCAGGGAGAACAGCTCAGCATCACATAGTTCAGTTAGACATACAATCATAGTAAATATGACACAAAAAAAAGGAATAAGTTCTTTGGTTACATAGTATCTAAATATTTAGGATGGCAGCGGTAACTTAATTGAGAGGGAGAGTAAAGACTTAGATGGAAAAGAGAGAAAAAAAGTGGGATGGGTTATTTATAATATGTACAATTATGTTATTTAAAATATGTACTGTGACATGTATAAGTCCAGCAATACAGAAATGTGTGCAAACTCCTTCATCCATACCCAAGTATCAAGTGATAGTGTACACCTCATTATTAGGGCGGCATCATCTCATCTCTTACCATCTATTCACTACTGCCCTGCCACCTACAACACAGGTTAGCAATGTCTTGGTATTGACAGGGCTGAAGTGCATAATACTACTCCTGACTGCCCCCTCTCTTGAATAAAGCTACCTAGATCTTAACCTTCAGTGTGGTACTAAGGTTTCTGTTTTGGGGATAAACTCTTGGCTAGGCTTGTAAGGGCTCCAGAGCCATTAGCCTAGTAACCTCCTATGATCCTATGATCCTATGTTAGATTAGCTTGTACTCATTGCTGGTTTCGAGACTTGGCAGGGCTGATTACTTACAGCTTATATGGTATAGTGATACATTGCTCATTGCTCTAACTCAGAATCATTAGGCCAGTCATTGAGTATAATGATCCCGTTGTTATGTATCTGTCCAGACACTTGCAAAAACTGGAATGCCCACAAAGGTACTTTACTAAAATGATAGAAGGCCTAAGCAATATGCCCCACATGGAATGATTCAAAGTCATGTCACTATATTTTGTATCATACAAACGTCTAAGAGATGATCTGTGGCTTGCAAGGCATCCCCTGACCCAATACTTATGGATTTAGTGCACATCAGCAAGTCAAATAGTATCAGAAATACTCTGTCTAGGGATCTAGGCATCTAAACCTCTTCTGCAACACCAACATAACAGTTTGAAGGGACAAGTTTATCTCAAAGAGGATATTGATGATCTGGAACTGGCATTCCATCAGTGTAAAATAAAGTGTAAAATAAAGGTCATTCCTGTCCATATTCAAGTGCAACTTGGATATATGGATGGGAAACAGATTATTTACCCCAGGGCTGCCCCCTGTTATTATCTGTGGTATGAACTCAGTTATTTTCTCTAGGAGTAATATATAATTATTGACCATGGGATGGGTAAGGCTAATCTAACTCCAAATGAGACAGGTTAATTCAAGCACAAACAGGGAAATTAGCAAGGCTTAAAATGGCCCACAAAGGCATGTGGCCTAGTACTTACCTATGAACACCCTTGAACTGATATTGGTGGGTTACTAAAAAGATAGCAGTGATGCCATATCTCCAAGTGTTACTCATTCTAAGAAAATCCTGCAGAGTAAAATGCAGTTATTATATTTCTAGAGGATCTACTTCAGCATGCATATTCAATTTGGTTGGCAGCTGGAAGATGGTACCTGAAGTTTGTCTGTTACCCTGCATCAGTAATTTAATTTCCATTTACTTTGGCAGTTTACAGTACAGTTGCATCCTTTTAAAGAGTCTCCATTAATATGTATCCTTGGTGTGTCAGATTGGTTTAGCTGATAGCAGTGGTTACCATGAAAAAAGGAAGGAGTTTTTGTACCGAAAGGGATTATGAATTTCTAGTGGAACAAGAGTGCATGTGCAAGCGTATGTACATGGACGCGCAAGTGTGTGTGTGTGTGTGTGTCTGTGTGTGTGTGTGTGTGTGTGTGTGTGTGTGTGTGTGTGTGTGTGTGTGTGTGTGTGTGTGTATACGTATGCGATTTCACATCACTGTCACCTTGTAATTAAAAAAGTGAAACTGCAAGTTTTGTATAGTTATTCTTTATTTTTTGTGTTGAATTCAACAATTTATTGAAATAAAACCCATTATACAAACATTAAAAACCTACACATCACAATGTATGTTAACAAATGACAACATTACTTTGATGTAAAACCTGTAATAAATTTATAGTTATGACAGACACTTATATAACCATTGCCCATCATCATATTGTCATATACCAATATTAAGAGAGTACAGTACTACAAACAATATAGATAACATCTTGTATAAACTATTGATTGCAGATTTAAAATCAAACATTAGAGATTAACTAACAAAAAATACATACACTAGTATTCATTTTAGTTTGATATAGCAGTCTTTTTGTCAGATGAAGTATATAAGTTATAGCTTAGTCTGCATATATAATGTGCCCAGTCAACAGGGTAAACATTTTCAGTGTTTAAACAGACAAGAATAAAATATAGCAATCGCAGTTCTAGACCATGTTGTTACTATTATGACTAATTGCAATAGTGGCCCATTAATACCAAACATCCAAAGTTTCAGGTGTGGTAATTCATGTCTGATATATAGCTTTTCATAGATGGTATGTTGAAAATTTGGATTAAAAAAGTTAAGAAATGTTGTTATATTCAAGCTAATTAAGCCAAACCTAACTAGCTGTAGCTGTGTATGTGTCAGCCTTTTTAGTGCCGTCTTCATTACTGACAAGGTCACAAAAAGTCTGAAACATGGCATGTCCACAGCTAGTGAGGGCTGGCTTTATTGGCCTGAATGTACCAATAAAGACTTTAAAAGTAATCAATAAAAAGTCATGGGCATTCAGAAGACATGCAGCTGAAACTTTATGTCCATAAGGGGTCATTTGCATATATCCCATGGACCTCCATACAGGAGTTTTAATATTAGACAAAGAAGACCTTAACTTGGCTGAATATTTTTTGCAGATTATAGTTCATTTTTTAGTGATAACAGGTACCATACAACTGTCTCAAACACACACATATATTGAAGAAGAGTAGACTAGCTTTGTAATGTTCAGTGCTGCTGCTTCAGCACCCACAGCTACCAAGGAACTGAGTGATATCATAACCATTCCACTAACTAACCTATCATTAAGTTTGGCCCTACAGGAAACAGAATGTGAACGATCACAGGACCATCACAGCATATTATTTACTGAAATTTTGAGATGCAGGGGAAAGGACCAGTACAATTTTTGAGTCCGCCAATTTAGCCAAAGTTGCAGGACTCATGTCTACCCATACTGTCCTCAGCTTATGTAACTTTCTTCAAACAGAATGCAAGTGGTATATGTGCAATATGCATTTGTTGAAAGCTGGTTTGCCATACGGTAATTTGTAAATTGCAAACTGTTTCACAACACTACTTCGTTTACTGGTACTATGTAACATTTTGAGCATAAGGGTTAGGGATAGTATATTCCAGTTTAATCTGCTGAAAAGCAATTTCATTGTCTATTAACTGATAGAAAATCATTTGATATTCCCTCTTTACATGTTTTGCTAGCAATGATGGTGAAAAATATTTACAATGCACTGATTCAGTGTGGTGCAGCCACTGATTTGACAGAATTCTAATGCTTATTTGAAGAAAAAAAATATTCATTAGCTTGACATTTTTACAAGTGACCAACTTCAGATCTAAGCCACAGACTGAAAGTTAACAATACTATGACTCTACATAACGAGGCAAACAGAAAAATATGAGCTGATACCTTCAGTGAAGAATGCTGAATATGACTACACTGATGTGGAATAAAATTGTTCTGCCCCAGTATAACAGAAAGAGCATGAGCTTCAGATGCCCTTTTCAAGTCAAATGTCTACAATACTTCAGAATGCAGTCTCAGCACTCAGTCACCACTCTGGATGTAAGTTTATTCTACCAATCTTCAATCGTATGTTATATAAAATGCAGCAGAATGCAGATTCCATACTTTTTTGTTTGTGAAATGTATAACTTTTATTTATATTTGTCAAACAATCATTTCAAAGATGCCTAGCAATGCTTATGGAAAAACTAAACCTCAATCAAAGCTGGTATGCAATTTGTTATCGTCTGAAAGCATGTTATAGTCAGAAAAATGCACAGAAGAGAAGCTCACACCAAACAAACTGAAAAGATGTGGCAACTATTTCTTAAGTAATGAAGAGTTTATATTGTTAGTTTTGTTTTAACCAAGATAAATGCTATGTCTTTAAAGCACATATTAGTGATGGTGAGTGATTAGCTAACATTTACTTTAACAGCAATGCTGAACAAGGTGGGGGGCCATGTGAAAAACCTATAAAAAAATGAAAAATAAATCAAATTGGAAGAAATGAGTAGATTATATATTTAAAAATGGACAAGTTGTTGCTATCAGCCCTATCATGTAGAGCTTACATTTGTTCTTTTAGAAGTTAATCTCAGTTATTTATATTGTTGGTAGCTCTGTCTATTCCTAATATGTTTTCAATTCTTTAATTCTTCATTTACTTTTGTTATTAGTACATGTCATGCCTTTTCAGTATTTATAAAGAATCATTAATTGACTGACGGACTGATCGATTGATTTGGTCAGGCTGAAGTTTGACTGTAAATGTTTTTCATCCCATGGAAAATAAGTTTTTTTTCATTATAATAATCTGGAGGAGGGGGGTTTTACATATTAAACATGCCTATAGGTAATTTATGCTAACAAACAGAAAAAATTGCTAACTAGAAAGATGTCTTACATGATATAGTAGCTCAACATTTAGTAGATAAATGCTTAAAGTGTGCATAGGCCTAAAATACTTAAAGCCAACTCCAACCCAAAGCTATTTGGAGAAACACTCCTTGATATTTTACACTATTGTCCTCAAAAAAATTGTCATCACTGTGGGTAGCCTTAATGTTAACTGTTTATTTCAATCTAAAAATTTACTTAAATGAAAACTCTGCCTACACAATCTTAACTTGAATTGCCACTTCTCCTACTACTGCTATACTCACACTTGTTTTTGGCCTCCTACTTGATAGCATGGAGATATACAATATCCAAATTTAGAAAGATTACTATGAGCTGTACACAATATGTACACCTTGTGGTAACTTTTACTTATTCAGAGACAGCCCTACCACTGTTCATTTGCATGAAGACATGCATCACCACAGTTGGCTAATGAGGCATTCTGGGGGAGAGGCATATGCTAATTAGCCATTTGCTCTTCTCCAGAAATGCCTGCAGTAAGGAATTTATTCAGGTTGTTTGTGGTAATGAACACAGTCAAAAAGTTTTGTTCATCCATCTTGGAAGAGGTAAGTACTGAGAGAGTTTAGTGGTCATGCAGTTTTAGGGTGTGTGGGCATGAGTGTATCTGAGTTTCTGCATGTGTGAGCTTATGCATGAGTGTGTGTCTGCATGGGATGGAGCAGTAGGGGGGCTATTATGGGAGTAGGTTAGGTGTGTATCTGTATGGTTGAATGGTGAGTATGTCCATGAGTGCAGTATTGTGGAGAGGGGTGTGTGTGTGTGTGTGTGTGTGTGTGTGTGTGTGTGTGTGTGTGTGTGTGTGTGTGTGTGTGTGTGTGTGTGTGTGTGTGTGTGTGTGTGCGTGTGTGTGTGTGTGTGTGTGCGTGTGTGTGTGTGTGTGTGTGTGCGCGTGTGTGTGTGTGTGTGTGTGTGTGTGTGTGTGTGTGTGTGTGTGTGTGTGTGTGTGTGTTTGTGTGTGTGTGTGTGTAAGGACACACAAGTGTGAGTGTGTGTTTGTCTATGCATATATTTTTATGAAATAAAAGTATGTGCATGTCTGTATTGTATGGTGGGGGTGGTCATACCTGCAAATCCTGAATACTGGCTTGCATAGACCACTAACCACTAGGCATAACTCTAAATATGTGGGTCAATGAAAATCACTAGCTGCCTGGTATAACTCTAAATGCATAGGTTGGGAGGAAAACAAGCCACTAGGGAACACTCTAAACACATGTGCCTTAACAGCACTTGTGGATCAGGAGGGGAAACACTAGCCACCAAGGAGAACAATTGCATTTCATGCCTTAACAACACATACACCAAAATGGGATGAGGGAACACTAGGGGTGCCATTGATTACTGTATAGCTATCTGCCTAAATGGCACTCACATATAACGTGGGTTGGGGGAATGCCTTAATGTCAGTTAAACATAATTTGGTTCAGGTGGTAATGCTAGACACCTGGCATACTTTAATAAAAAATAAAAGTGGTAGAGACAACCACTAGACACCAGCGATACTATAAATCATGTGCCTTAAAAGCATTAAAAGATATTCCAGTGCTAAACCCTCCCAACCCCCTCCAAGGTTATTAGTTCTCTGCACCACCACTACACAACTGGGATGCAATTTATAATTTAAGAAACAATAAAAAGTCAGGTTCCAGGGGATCGGTAAGGATTCTACTGTGCCACAGTACATTTCAACTTTAACCTTCTGTGCTAACTGACAAGTTAGTGCAGGAGGATGATTTTTTAACACATCTTGAAAATCGTTGAGTATTATTTAACACCTGCAACAGTTGGAAACTTCTACGGGAGATGAACAGGGAACATTAGGCATACCATTAACATTGTAGCACAAGAAATCAAGACAGAAGCCAAAAGTAATGCTGGGACAAAGTCAGGGATGGTTTTTAATTTTACCTCCTGCAAATTTTAGAAATTCGCTAGTTTAACAGCTTCTGCACTACCACGGAATTACTGATGGATGTGAAATGTGAAACCAATGTCTATCATTAATGACTGGTTGAAATCATCCATGATATACGAGGGCAGGAATAAAGGAGATACTAGGGACATTCTTACCACACAGGGGGCTATGTGGTTTATGTATGTGTTTGAATGTGTGTGTATTGTGAGTGGGACAGTGAATGGGAGAGTGCCTGTGCTAACATAAAATGGTCACTGCTTACTAACACAGGAAAGTGCTGATCCACACTCTCAGTAGCTAACATTGATTCAGTCATGCAAATTAAACCAATAATAAGATATTTCCTTATTGTGGCTAATATGTCTCTGAATTGTAATTCTATGCATCATAGGCACATAGCCTTGTTACCACAGCTATTACAGCTAGAGCTGAGATTCATTCATAATCCATGAGTGTGTTTCAAAACTCATAAAGCAGTCATTCTCCAGTTCTATTTACAGTCTGTAGCAAATAGAGAAAGGCAAAAGAGATGTAAATCAAAGGCAAAGCCTTTCCAGAAAGAGGGGAAGCATAACTCTTACTTGAAGTATACAATATTAATTGATATCTGGTTGCTCTAGACCAATTATTCACACAAGCAAACCCCATCGTTACTAAGCTATAAAGACCAGCAAAACATTCTGGCCCAAAGATAAATCCACAAATGATTCAAATAGTTACATAGGAAAAATGGTTATAAATATTTTTTTAATTCCCTATGTGACGTAGCTCTATGTCTATTAAAAAAGTAATTTTGGCCTCCTATCTTACAGTTAGAGAAATTGCAGGCCAAAAAAACTACATTTATAGCTATCTGTTAGGGGCATTTCCGCAAATTACATGTCCAATTTTATAATGTATAATATAATGCATTTCAGCTATGCCCACTCAGCAATACAAATACACAAGTACAGGAATTTCAAATAAGCCATTATCTTCTGTCCCAACTCCAAAGCCTCCATTTTTCTTCTCAGTTATCTCATTACATTATGTGAAAAAGCATTTACAGAATTTGCACTAGGCTTGCAATCCACACCTCATAGCAATACATCCTGTGATTCTTTATATAGCATCTCCTCTAATTGCTAAGTCACTCACTCTGCCTGTACTTTCACTCAAGACAAAAGCTGACTTGTATTAAGACAGTAATGATAATTACAATGGTCTGTTTGATAGTCTGGATCTGTCTTACAGCTGTATTTTCTGCTGGTCATTAGATAACACAATCTGTTTTTTATGCAGTCTAAGCACACAAATTCTCATCTTTTTTTTGGTTGTGAGTTAAATTGGAACACTGAAATGAATGGTTATTGGAATAAGATAATGTTTTAATTAAAACACGAACAATGTCCCAAAAAAAAGCTAGGAAAAAAGTTAGCAGAAGCACAAGTAACCAATAAACTTCTTCATACGAATCTCAAAAATGTTGTAGTCATGGAAAACTTCTCCTTTAGTAAAGTACTTTTAATGTCCAGTCAAAGTTGAAATACACGGAAAAAATAACATTCAGTAGAAGTAGAATCCAACGTTAAAAAAGAAATAAATCAAGCGCTTTCACCCGTACCTATGACGGGCTTTCTCAAGATAACTTATGACCATTACCTTGCTTGCTTATATACAATGCTAGTGATTCAATTATACAATTAAACAAATTTATTTAACAATCTAAGTAGATCAATTATTGCATAGTATTACCTTGGCATTTTTTTATTATTAAAAAGCAACTACTAAGCGTGTTCAGTTAAAATGAATTATCTAAACAGGCTGTGTTGTAAAAACATTTTTGTCATAATATATTCTAAAACTCTGCTGGTTATATTTGTTAAACACTATTTTGTAGTGCTTTACGCTGTAATTAGCTAGCTATTCCTTTCTAAACTGGGAGTGTTCCTAAGCCCAATGTCCATATTAAAATGTAAATCACAACTGGATGTCTTAATAAAAACTTCGCGCTGTTTCTTATAACTGGCGCGGATATTATTAAAAAGCAACTACTAAGCGTGTTCAGTTAAAATGAATTATCTTACGAGCTGTGTTGTAAAAAAATTATTATTGTCATAATATATTCTGTCACTCTGCTGGTTATATTTATTAAACACTGTTTTGTAGTGCTTTACGCTGTAATTAGCTAGCTATTCCTTTCAAAACTGGGAGTGTTCCTAAGCCCAATGTCCATATTAAAATGTAAATCACAACTGGATGTCTTAACAAAAACTTCGCGCTGTTTCTTGTAACTAGCGCGGATACATTTAACAGTATAACCATATATTAACCATTCAATAAAACTAATTAAATTTAAAATAGTTTCTACTTCTTGTTTCATTTTCTGCGTATATTATTAACTATAAATCATTGAAAACCCAAAAGTATGTTAAATAATTTGTTCTCTTCTGATGTTAAAAGCAATGATTTATTGGGAAGTAATAATCGCGTAGTACATATTCCTACAAGCTGAAACCTTTAATAGAATATAACGTGTTTTTAAATGTAATATTCGTTATATGATTAAGTTTAAGTTACTAAAATTACGTCCGCTTTATCTTTATTCAACCATCCTAAATGTAAATTTCATATTTTAATTTAACGATGGTTTCTCTAACATATCTCTTACTATACAAATTTGAAGGGAAATTCTTTTGTTTTTTTGTTTTATTGTTGTCCAATCACTAATTGTCCTGACCACATAATGCTTCAGTGTTATTAATGTTGGTAGTAAGCAACCCTGTATTTAAAAAATATATTAATATTTGTGTTAAAAAAATATATTGTAAAAGTTTTATAAAAATATTCTTTTTATAACATGTAGTTTACGTATTAATAAACATATATATAAATTTCATTTTACTGCTTTCTTATTATGTTATTCAATTTCCAAAGACATAAAATGTATTATTATTGATTAATATAAAAAATGAATATTTAATAAATATTAATGTATAAAAAATGACTGAATATATGTAAATATGCGAATAAATAAATAAATAAATAAATTAGTATTTTAAATATTTTAAATGTTTTTAAAATCTTTGTATAATATGAAACTGTGCAGATTTTTTATCTCTTATACTATTATGTCTGTGATTATCAATTCATTTCATTGATTTTATTAATGCATTTTTTAATAAAATAAGTACTGTAAATTTTTCCAAGATTAAAATAAAATGAATATGTTGATATGTTCATAACCAACCAATGTTTTTCTAAATAATGTGAAGAACTGTTTTGTCATAAAGGATCTGGTATATATAATAAATTATCATAATTTTGCCCTTCTTAACTTGAGAAGGCTTGTAATACTAATGGTCTCATTGAGTCCTGGGTATTTTGAGGCATTTAGTCTAAGTTGCCAATTCAACTCCTTGAATTCAATGGTAGCTTCCCAGTCTCCCCTTCTCGGATTAAGGGGCACTTGTTCTATAACCATGAATTTTAAAATCATATTTGGGCATACATTAAGATGTTTAACAAAGGCATTTGCTTCTTTCTTTTTCTTGATATCATACATGTGCTCATAGATTCTCTTGTGTAATGTTCTTTCAGATTTACCTATATAAAAACTGTCACATTTTTGACAAATGCCTAAGTATATAATACCTTTTGATCCACAGTTGTAATAACTTGTTGATTTAACAAAAAATTTTCTTGATTTAATGTAATAACCATTACCTTCAAGAATATGACAACATTGTTTACAGCTGTTACATTTATATGTTCCAAATCTACCTTTATTATTAGGTTGTGTTGATGGTTGGTTCTCGAACATATTTTTTAAGTTAGCATTCCTTGCATTCACAAACATTGGTCTATCTGGTACCCATTTTTTTGTTTCTTCATTAGTAGTCAAAATGGGCCAGAATTTATTTATCATTTTCTTTAATTTTTCAGTTTCATTGTTGTAAGTGCAACAAAAACTAGTCTGGAAACTGGGGGAATCAACTTTAACTTCTGAAGTGGGGTTCACAGGAAGTAATGGTTCCAAAACTGTGCCTAATAGTGGGCTATACATAGTTGTTCTTCCTTCTAAAACTTCTTGAAACATTTTCTCTGTTAGTGTCTGTGGGTTACCTCTCTCAGAAAAAAGTTTCCTTAACAATTGGGCCTCTGCAAAGAATTTTTTATCCGTGTTACACATTCTTGAGGCCCTGATGAATTGGCCTTTAACAATGCCTTTTTTCTGTGAGAAAGGATGGGCACTGCTATAATGCAGGTACATGTTAGAGAAGGTTGGTTTTCTGTATACAGAAGATTCAAAGATTTGTAATTCTGTGTTTTTAACCAATAACATAATGAATAAGATAATGTTTTAATTAATCTATGTAGTTAAATAATGGCACCATTTTGTCTCTCTGTATTACTTTATATTATGTGTTTGGTAGTTATCACTATGTATTCCTTCACCAGAAAGTGAAATTAAAACATAATACGCGTTTTTGGGGGTCTACTTTGAAGCACTGACTGACAAGATACAGAGGAACTATACTGTTACACTCAAATGCATAAAATACCAAAAGGATTAAAACTCAAAGTGCTTATGTTTCTTCTAGAGAGCAAGTCATCTTGTTCCCACCATGTGGGGTGAAAAACTGCATACACCCCTCCTTACTTATATATAGCAATTTCACAGCTGCACTAACATGAATTTGGGAGAAATTTCCAAAACAAAGGAATTACTGAATGCGCAAGCCTTGAAACTGTACCGGCAGTGATTTTCTGTGGGGAAAAAAGTAGTCAGTATTCTGTTCCTTGACATTTTATGTTTCATACACTTCATGTTCAGGGAATCTATTCTTATTTTTTACTCAAAGAAATTTTTATTTTTCTGTTAACAAGATGATGAATTAATACATGCAATAACATAATAACTAGTAGAAATAATTTTAATGAAAATAAACTATATACCATATGTACAAAATCCTGAAAAAGACTTGGATGTTACATTTCTAGATATATAAATAAAGAAATATATAAACAACTTCAATTTTCATTAAAGAAAGTCAGGATCAAGCTGAAGAGTGCCAATGAGAGATGTCAATTTCTTCCAGTAACTGTTGATGGAAAGTTTAGGACTGATCCTGTATTCTTTAACTTCAGAAAGTGGTAGAATGTGTCTGCCATAATATCCAGGCATGTACAGTCTTGTAGTAAGAACTTAAATAGTTAATTAGTTAGTCACATTATCAACAATATATAATAGCATATTAGTAATATAGCATAATTGTTATAAACAATGCTATATGTATTGTCTTTTATCTGTGTTAATCTCTATTTTTCTCAGAACTGAAAGAAATGATTGAATTTATTGTAATACTATATAGGCTGTAAAAAATAGAATAAAACTAAATAAATACAAGATCTGCTATACTTTACAGTGTATAAGTTTTATAGCAAGCAAAAGAGTGTTTATAATCTGAATATATGTATATGCTAACGCCTTTAAAAATTGTTAAATAACTTAGACCGTTCATATATCATAACTTTAGAAGTAGAGTGAAGCTATATACTTATTTGTGGGTAGGTGGTAGTCTTTGAATAGGATTGCTGTTCAAACCAAGAGTTTTTAACTCCATGTGGGGGGAGGGGGGGCAGTGCATATATAGTAGTTTACAAATTAACTCTTTTTTGTGGGTGTCTACTATTCTTGATAGAAAGTTTACAGTTAACCATCTCAATTATCTTATACTTATATCTATGAGTAAGCAGCTCACTAGATAAAATAATAGTTTTTCAGTACCATATTGCAGTATTTACAAATGTACGAGGGTATTATATGTAATATTTATTTATTCTTCCTTTTTCAGTAGCATGGATAACTTGAAATGCATATCAATTAATATCAATGGATTAAATAATTGTTGTAAAAGGGGTAGTTTATATATTTTTTTAAAAATATTTAATTCCTAAGTTACCGTTTCACAAGAAAGCCATTTAATAAAGGAAGATTTGGGCAGACTTAACACTAAACACTATTCTGTATTGAATAACTCTCATTATAAACAAAAGAGAAGAGGGGTGGCTATTTTATTGAAAAATTCTTTACCTCTACCTAAAATTCTGAATACATTCAGTGATGAAAAAGGCATGTTTTGTTGAGTGAATTTAGAAATTCAAAGGAAATTATATACTTTTCTTAATGTTTATTGGACCTGGATTGGGAATGCAAACACTTAAACAACATTTGGGGAAATAATACAAATATTAAAAGGAAAATTGATTTTTGGAAGTGACTTTAATTGTATTTTATTAGACAAGGATATCAACACTAACTGTAAAACCTTTGTCAATGCTTTGAAGGAGTTCACCGGCCTACATAATATAATTGATATACATGAGATTTCAGTATCAGACTCACTCTTCTTTACACATTTCTCACACAGGCATGAGACACAGTCATGAATACACAGAGTATATGTTTGAAACAAGGTCAATAGTAGAATAGATAATGTTAAAATAGTCTCTTGCCCATTGTCAGATCATAATGTGATAACATTTGAAGTAATATTGAATTCTAGTAACATCCCAATGAAAAGGATTCCTGTATATATAACCAATATGAAAGACTTTAATGAGTTATTTAATAAAGTAGTTCAAACTTTTATTGAAATTAATCATACAGGTAACACCTCAGAGGTTTTTGTATGGGATCTTTAAAAGCATGCCTTTTGGCAAAATTACACATTGATATGCACAAAAAAAAAACAATGGGACAAAAAAGTAATAGATTTACAGGAGAAAATTTGATAAGTTACAAATTAGACAATTTAAAAGGAAATAACTTAACAGAAGAAATAAATAGCTTAAACAGTAGACATTTAGAAATTTTACAACATAAAACTATGATAACTTTAGAAAATATTAAAATAATTATTCCATAAATCCTAAATCCATGCATTAATTGGCTACTAGAACACAAATGAATGTTAAATCTAACCACATCAAAGAATTCTACTCCTCTAGTAGTAGTAAGAAGGTTACTGAACTAGAGGATATTCTGGATGTTTCAGGTCTCATTTTAATAAGAATAATCAACATAAACCAACAATGGATACACCTGCCCCCAGATTCATGAAGCTCTGCGCAAGGCCGGTGTAAGGCTTGCGCCGGCCATGCAGCGTATATATGGAGTAGTAGCACCATATGCATATTAATGAAGGCATGCAGCCACCACAGCCACGTGCATAGGAAACGTGCGCGAGTGCATAGGGCGTACCGAAGTTGCGGAGGGAGTCGTGTCAATGTCGGCTCTCGATGAGCAACCTAAACTGCTGAATAGTATAGTCCGCCTGCAGTAATACTCACACCTATCATTGTCCGGGAGACTGAAACGTATAGAAAGCATGCAAGATAGTCCCTGTGAACAGAAAATGAAGAAGCAAACACAAATGCACGATAGGGAATAACAGGTCCCTACCCTTGAACAAATGACAGAAAAACCGGGTGCCTGTGGTCCAACGTAGTGTTTATAGCTATACCATGTGGAAGTGAAACATATCATATGCTAGGGTGCCGCCAGGAGGTACGTCCAGCCCAATGGAGAGGGTCACCAGCTGACCCATAATGTGAGGGAGGGTACATAGCTGTGCAGATGTGTCCATAACAAAATACACGAGGAGAAATGCAGATATATGTAGTGACTGTATGTCCGAATCATATCCCACAAGGGATGTAATAGTCACATACAAAAGGTATGTCTGTATCCCACATAACAAATGTGATAGGGAATAGAATACACATGTAAATGAATCAGGAGCATAGAAACAGCTACAACAATAAGGACACATGTAGACCGAAAGGAACAGTATGACTCGTACCATCGACTAAGAATACCACCTGTCCCACTGTGTGAACGACAGTACCGCTGCAGCCAGATGTGTCCTGACACAAGCATGTAAACATGGCAAATGTGCAGAGATTATAGGACATAATTATCCCTCAGACGTCATGTAATAGTGGCATTAAACAGTTGTTCTCCACACGTATATTACATAAATGTCATAAGAAAAAGAATAAGCCACTGAAATGCTACAAGACTAAAGCTTAGATATAGGCAAGAGATGTAAGTTCTATCTGTCGAACTGACCGTGGGTATGTGTCGGCGTGGAAAATGTGTTGTGTCCACCGCAAATGTTACATTGTGGCCAATTGAAAAGGTGGAAACAGTACCGTAGACTGTGGGCAGGCATTGTCCGCAACAGTCGGATATGTGGAAGGAATAGCATGGACATCGGAAAAGGTGCCATCCCCCCAATGAGTACAACAGGTCTGCAAATCCCGGGAGTCATCGGTAGAAGCCAAACTAGTATGTGACACAGCCAAACGGGTAGTACCCGGGTATACCAACTAAGTAACGAAAGTGAAGTATGGGCATGTACCTATGTGTGTGAGGTATAGCACATGGGAAGCAAACATGGCAGGGTAGTCCACACAACCATAAAGGTACCCGACACCTGTAGGGCAGTCAATGTGCTACTCTGGCCGTGTCATGGCCCAACAACAAAAGTAGTGAGCTATCGGATGTGAGTAATTTGCATGTGAGGGGTGGATGGGTAATGGTAAAACTCGCAAAGGCGATACTGTGTCGTATGTAGAAAAGGTGAACCAGAGGTATTGGAGGGGGCAGCGGGTGAAGTGGACATAAACACAAACACATGGAGAAACAGCTGCAAGACAAGCAGTCAGGCCATAGTGTAGAACACAATCCCACAAACATATGTATCATGTAAATGTGAGATCAAAATGTATAGATATGTCACTGTCACACACCCACAGGTTGGTCCTGATGGAACTGGCCATAACAAATGCAACACACCTGGCTGCATAATGGGCTACCCAGCATGCCCTCCACAACACACAACCCAGCCCCATAACAGAATGTCCATCAAATCCACCCGTACGTGGCCCACTGGTCCGTCGCAGACACAGCTACACATACCGACCCCTACACATATGTAGTAGGTATTGTCACCCTAGGCAGTGTCAGGATAGCAAACCATGTATTCCCTGCATGTTAAACCCCCTGCACATTTTCATAAAACCAAAATACATATCGATATCGTTTATGTGTGGAATGGTCCAATTTCTGGAATATCCCTTACGGGATAAGTAACCTGTGTAAATAGTAGAATGGGTATGACGACAAGATGTCCAATCCTGTACATATCTGGACACAAGTCAGAATGTGAAGTACAGGTCCAAGACACTGTCCAGACCTGAGTGGTCATGCATAACCCAGTACCCAGGATAAAACACCTTCCCGTGATTCCCGTGTCCCCACACAAACATGCGGGAGAATATATCGCACACTCGCATAGTGGCAAACAGCAGAAGGGTGAGAAAGACACCCAACATTAACAGGAGGACCCTGATGAAGTGTGAGGTATACCTAGTATGTGCCGGTGTGACCGACCATGCCTGACAACCTGTGTGAGCTAGATATCTGGACAGAGCCATGACTACAAGTGAGACAAAGGTACAACAGCAGGTACAATATGCAAAGATAGCTGTTAGAAGTTATTCATGTATGTGCAGTCTGATTACCCGGGAAGTCCACTGGGTGAAAAAGTGCCCAGTAACAGCGGAGGCCCGGGTAGAAAAGCTCCACAAGCAATACAAGGAAATAAAGGCTACATAATGTTAAAGGTAAAATACAAGAGTAAAAGGCATACAGTCAGGAAATACACATGCATAACATGTGCATAATAAGACAGTGCAAATCCAGAGTTTGTAGTGGTAATGCAGAAATGTACAACAATGACATACTGGGAGTCAAGAGAGTGTCAGCTAAGTCTGGTTAAGCTGGAGGGTAGAGAGGAGCAGGAGTATGGAGAGCTCAGAGGAGTGAGATCCATAGAATGTATAACAGGTGCAAGCAGGAATATATCCATGTGGATGGATAAACATAGATATATCATAGAATGACAGTTTGCACAATGGCATTAATGTCCAGTGTATGAAGTCTGAAACTCAACTGTCTGCCAGCACATCCCGACATCTGTCCTTAATGCCGAGCTACTGCTGTGCCAGAACACAACAGCGTATTACAGAGGTTCGTACCATATCACTCAACTGTCCAGATATCCGCAGAATGACCAGAGTGTTGGCTCATAGTGTTGTGTGCCTCAGACAACCTGCGTCTGTCCGGTAAATAGGTGTGGATTGATGTCACGAAATAATGAGCATGAAGTATAGCACTCCACATCCCACAGAAGAGTCATGACAATGGAAAACCTAGTATTCTATCAATGTTATAAGCCTGTAAGGAAACTAGTTAAAATGTGTCCCTCTTACTCCCCCCATCATGTAGGGTTTGCGCAGATTTGTTCCTCAAGGAGGTCGAGAGGTATGGTCCATACATATGTACAGTAACAAGCCATGACATTTGTGTAATGTACAACTGCATACCTGTAGTCACAACATGTCCAAAAAAATAATCCTTGTATGAATGAATACAGGTAATTGTCAAATGTGAATGGGAACCCCCCTCCCCCACCGTGGAGTATGGACCGTAACAACCCCACCCATAATATGTACAGCCAACAGAATAAGCTCCTGATAGGTGCCCAAACACATGTGTCTATAAATACGGGTAAAATGTTAATAATAGGGAGATGCTCCCTGTCCATATGCTTCATCTGACATTTGAACTCGGCCAGGAAAGTTCCATTCACCAGGCGGACAAGCCCATACCCAGATCACTACATGAACACCCTGACAATCAGAAATGTGTATGTGATACGACTATATGCCCTGGTGTTCTGCATATCCTTGGAGTGATTAACAATGCAGCTGGGGTCCACAGCAGTAGGCAATACGGAATGTGTAATATGTAGTACCGCGTTTCCCACAGCAGGGGAATGGATGCCTGTGTTTTAAGTGAAGTGGTGAGGCATATGTTGATGTAGCTAAGTACTATGGGTATGCATATCAATGAGGCAGAACAGCAACAGAATACTGTTTCTGGCATCCATCCAACATGAATGCAGTCCCGGTTGACCTATGACCACTGCAGATATCCCTGTAAAGTGTAATGAATGCGTTCGTGCTGTACACACAGTTAAATATGTAAAGGTGAACCATGTGTTTCACACCAGTCCATAAACCGGACTACAGATAAGTAAGTGTTACGGTCAGACGTATGAAAGGCTGCGCAAGCAGGCATTTGTTAAACAGATGTAACCCACAACATGTAAATGCAAGTGTGCCTGTGCGTGTGTGATCCGCTCACAGCATAGTAAATGAATGCTGTTTCCCCCATGTTAGATATACATGGCTCAAACCTGTTAACCCCGTAAAGTATGAAACCGGACAAAGTCATGCAAACTACCAGTACAAATAGGGACAAACCCCAGATATGTGCCAGAACAAACATAGAAAGTGGATAGAATAACGGGTGTGTCAGTAGCATGGATTCTCTGAAGGGTATGCAGTCGTAACCTGAACTGCTTGCCAGTATGTACCAACGTAAGTCTTTAATGAAATGCCACTACATTGCCAGATAGACACAAGGTTATGAAAAACACACCGAAGATAAAGAGGCAACCAGCTGTACAGTCTGCGACAATCTGTACAGTGGAATGGTATGGTATGGATATAGATATATGTGTATACACATAATCCACAGACGTAAACCAAAGCAAATTATGAAATGAGGACTCTACATGTATATATGTATACACAACAAACATATGTCCCGTAGATATGACATATGTACATAAATAGGCCATGGCATAGCTAATATGGGTAGACAAACAGACATGCACAAAAGGTGAATAAACCGCTGCTTTCCAAACCATTGGCCAGAAAGTGACAGTCCAGCAAGTTCTACACTTTAAACATGCATATAGGTGTCCATTGTAGGACCCCAAAAATTGATCCATATGTAGTGTCAACCGTCATTGATGCAAAATAAGTGACCTCAGCAAATACGATATAGCTGTACATGCAACAGTAGAAGGTGCAAGGGTAATGACACATGTGTCGATAGAATGTATGACGTACGAACTAATATCCGGAGAGTGGGGAGTGCATATAAGTGTCTCCACACTTTAGTACTGCTCACACTAAACATGTGTAATGGGTACTGTGGAGGGGTGTCAGGTATGGGAATCATGGGTATGCAGAAATTGGCCTAGGTGTTGTTTAGCAGAGATTTATTAGGCCCGCCCCGTGCGAGTGATGTGGGTATAGCACATGCCTACATTCTCAATAATGGGGCAAACCATCCACTGGATATTGCGTAAACCATTGTGGGAATATGTAGGGCCCTATATCAGTGTCATGTAGGCGATTATCATGGATGGACATGCGTACGACCAAGATGGTAACCATACCTGGCAAACTGTCAGAATAAGACAACTGCACTAAGGCATAGTACATGAAATACAAATAGGGACTATATTAGATATACCCCAGACAAAGTCAGAACGTTGATAGAATACTGGCATAGCCAGGAATATGAATGTTATGAGTGTTACTAATCATGACATAGAAATGTCAATCACTATTATCTAACCGCAAAGTTCGTAATGCCTTGCCAATAATTTACCAGAAAGGCACATTACTATGACAAATGTAACAAGAGCAAAGGTCAAACGTCAGGGCATTTACCCATAATGTGTACAGGATAGGGGTATGACGGTAACCTGTCCAAAATACTTGTACAGAACTAGTGATACTAGGTGGACAGGTGAGAAGAAAGATGTCAGGACAAATGACAAAACATGTACAAGTCATACGCATGTACTCCGACAAATGTGAATGACAACGTATGCCCTGTGAAAGTCAATGTGGAAGGTTAATAGACTCAAACGAAATGTGTCCCTCAGGGTGTCATGCAATGTCACCGTTACAATGTCCAGTCCCCAATACTCGTACGTGAGCTCTGCCACTGACGGAAAGCGCAAATACCGCGCACATACGGTACATGATAGACTAATTAGTGTGGATAAGCAGCTGTTGGCCTGTGTGAGGAATACAACCCTCTGGGTGGGTGTGTCCTGCAATATAAATGTAATGGCATGTGGCCTGTGATGCCACCATACAGTGTGTGTATTGGTGTCAGAAAGTTGATATCTTGTATCAGACACATACTCCACAACTGTACAGATTTACGCAGAATGTGCAGAGTTCTGCCTCATATGTTTGGTGTGTTCCACATAAAATCAGTACCATTCTGGCAAATTCCTGAGAACTGAAGTCATGAAATAATGACAAACATGTGAGTTTAAGACACCAAATCTGTCAGAAAAGTCATACTAATGCAAAACCTATTATTGTGTCAACTATCTATGTTTGTAAGAGCAATATGTAAATACTGCCCCTATGTGTCCCAGTTTCAGTTAAGGCTTTGTCCAGATGTTTGCTCTAGGATGTGGAGTGGTATGATCAGAAACAGATACATGTGTGAGGAAACAGCATTATCGACTGCAAGATGTATTTATTTATTTATTTATTTAAATTTGTTGACCGGGAGTGTCCGACTGGACGTGGGTCCATTTTCAGCGAAGGCCCGGGGAGAAAAGCTCCACAGTAAAATAAACAGATAGTAGCTACATTGGATTACATAGTGATTAACAATTTAACACAGAAATTACTTACAACATATTTACAGATGAAGAACATAGTACATCAGTAGACAACTAGAATCTTTATCTGTGAAGTACATAACAGGCATTAACAAATGTAACAATGAGAAGTTCCTGCTGTATAATAAAGTACTTGGTTATGAGCATCTGAGCTTGCTATCGTCAAGGTAGTTAGTGGAGGTGAAAGAAAGGTAGTAGTTGGATGGGGTGGATGATATTAGAGTGGGAGTTGCAAGGGCATAGCCAGCATGTTTTTAGGTGCACTTTTAATAAAGTTTTGAAGTTGGTGCATGATGGTACGGAGGTAATTGTGGGTGGGAGTGAGTTCCATAATTTGGCTATGGCACAAGAGAATAGTGCTTCACCAGCAGAGTTATTGGCTTTAGTGATCTGCAAGTGATTTTTGTTGCTGGATCTTAGTGGTCTGGTGGTGCGATAGGGTTGGAGTAGATTCTGGAGGGATGGGACATTTAGTGGATGGTTTACTAGTTTGTGGGTGAGTGAGAGTTGATACCATTGAAGGAAGTGAGGGAGTTCAAGCCAGCCCAGTTCAGCAAGTGAGAGACAGTGGTGACTACGGTAGGATGCCCTGTGGCGAATTTTGCGATTTTGTTGTAGCAGGTCTCTAGCTTGTTTAGATCACATTGCCTTAGGTTGGTATATACTGGAGAGGCATAAAGTAGGGTGGAGATAAGGTGGGAATTTGCTATTGAAATCTTTGCTGCTTTGGTGAGAAATTGTTTATTTCTGTATAATGCTCCTAGTTTTTTGTGGACTTTTTATGGTCATGGATATGTGAATGTCAAATTTTAGTTTATTGTCTATTTCCACTCCTAGCAATTTGGTGTGTTCAGTTGGGTATATAGTGGTGTTGTCTTTTGCTGTGATGTTAAAGTGAGAGTTGTTTTGAGTATGTTTGGTGGGTTGGAAGATGAGTAGTTTAGTTTTGTCTGGTTTGAGTATTAATTGGGCATCGGATAACCATGTTTCAACAGAGGAAAAGGCTTCCTGTGTGACTTTTTGCAGTTTGGGTAGGGACTGGGCTGAGCAGATGATGGTAGAGTCATCTGCGTATTGGATGAGTGTGCCATGTTTGGTGGCAGAGGCAAGATTATTGGTGTAAACAGAGAAAAGTAGGGGTCCAAGGATGGATCCTTGGTGAACCCCTATGGAGACACGTAGTTGGGGAGATATGTCATTCTGCCATACAACGGATTGTTGGCGGTCAGACAGGTAACTCTGAAACCAGTTGGTGACTGATTGTGAGAAGGATAGGTTATTGAGGACAGAGATAAGTTGTTTGTGTGGGACCATGTCAAATGCTTTAGATAGGTTTAGGAAAGTAGATGCAGAAGGTATGAAAAGCGCTGCAGTAGGACGTTCAGTACTGTCCGCAGGTATGTGCTGACATGTCAAATGACACAGCAGTCTATATGAAGTACCTATAGGGCTGTCACCTTTACAAATGATGATAGTGGGACGTACCCACAGCCATGCACACAGCACAAATAGACATACGCACAGCAAAACTAGGCCATGATACATGAAGCCTCCGGCGTGTACGAGTAGAGTGAGTACAGCAAGGATAGATGTCTGCCAAGCTATACAGCAAATGCCTGTAAGGGCATGTAACACCGCCCGTAATGCGAACGTTGCACGGACAATGTTGGGATCTTCAACATACCCCATTGGTATGTGAAAGCTATGCAAATATGCGATACATGAAAAAGTCAGCTGTCCATGCAAGAGCAGAGATATGGGCAGAAAATATATATATATATATATATATATATATATATATATATATATATATATATTGAGAGAGAGAGAGAGAGAGATACAGACATACACACACAGACACACACAGACACACACGTGGCAGGGTTGTGAGCAGAACACGAATGTAACCACTGTACCACACAACAGCATTACGCAGTGACAGAACATGCAACCGTGAGTAGTAGATCACGGAAATCACACAGGCATACGTCTAGCCTGTAGACAGCGGCATCAAAGGCAAAGACGCCACACAGATGTTATGGTTAGTGAATACTGTAAAAGCAATGTACTGTTGTCATGCAGCTGGAAACACACACACACACTTGGCAGGGCTGGGAATCGAACTTACACCTAACTACCCTATCACAGTACAGCATGATGCATTTACAGAACGTGCTACCGAGATTACTAAACACAGCAGACCCACGGGCATTCTTCTAGGTGCGTGTCAACATCCACAAAGGCAAAGACGTCAGCAGGATATATCTGTGGTGCAAAGCGTCTAAAAGCATAACCTGAATCCCCAGGCGGACGGGAGCATGCGCACACACACACACACACACACACACACACACACACACACACTTGGGAGGACAGGGAATCGAACTTACACCTAACTACCCTATCACACTACAGCATGACGCATTTACAGACTGCGCTACCGAGATTACTAAACACAGCAGACCCACAGGCATTCTTCTAGGTGCGTGTCAACATCCGCAAAGGCAAAGACGTCAGCAGGATATATCTGTGGTGTGAAGTGTCTAAAAGCAGAACCTGAGTCCCCAGGTGGACGGGAGCATGCGCACACACACACACACACACACACACACACACACACACACACACACACACACACACACACACACATACACACACATACACACATACACACACACACACACACACACGCACACACACGCACACACACACTTGGCAGGGCATTGAACTTACACCTAAGTGCCCTCTCACACTACAGCATGACGCATTTACAGAATGCGCTACCGAGATTACTAAACACAGCAGACCCACAGGCATTCTTCTAGGTGCGTGTCAACATCCGCAAAGGCAAAGACGTCAGCAGGATATATCTGTGGTGTGAAGCATCTAAAAGCATAACCTGAGTCCCCAGGCAGATGGGAGCAAGCGCACACACACACACACACACACACACACACACACACACACTTGGCAGGGCATCGAACTTACACCTCACTACCCTATCACACTACAGCATGACGCATTTACAGAACATGCTACCGAGATTACTAAACACAGCAGGCCCACAGGCATTCTTCTAGGTGCGTGCCAACATCCGCAAAGGCAAAGACGTCAGCAGGATATATCTGTGGTGTGAAGCATCTAAAAGCATAACCTGAGTCCCCAGGCGGATGGGAGCATGCGCACACACACACACACACACACACACACACAATTGGTAGGGCTGGGAATCAAACTTACACCTAACTACCCTATCACACTACAGCATGACGTATTTACAGAACGTGCTACCCAGATTACTAAACACAGCACATCCACAGGCATTCTTCTAGGTGTGTGTCAACCTCCGCAAAGGCAAAGACGTCAGCAGGATATATCTGTGCGGCGAAGCGTCTAAAAGCATAACCTGAGTCCCCAGGCGGATGGGAGCATGTGCACATATACACACACACACACTTGGCAGGGCTGGGAATCGAACTTACACCTAATTACCCTATCACACTACAGCATGATGCATTTACAGAATGCGCTACCGAGATTACTAAACACAGCAGTCCCACAGGCATCCTTCTAGGTGCGTGTCGACATCCGCAAAGGCAAAGATGTCAGCAGGATATATCTGTGGTGTGAAGCATCTAAAAGCATAACCTGAGTGCCCAGGCAGACAGGAGCATACGCACACACACACTTGGCAGGGCTGGGAATTGAACTTACACCTAACTACCCTATCACACTACAGCATGACGCATTTACAGAATGTGCTACCGAGATTACTAAACACAGCAGACCCACAGGCATTCTTCTAGGTGCGTGTCAACATCCACAAAGGCAAAGACGTCAGCAGGATATATCTGTGGTGCGAAGCGTCTAAAAGCATACCCTGAGTCAGCAGGTGGACGGGAGCATGCGCACACACACACACACTTGGCAGGGCTGGGAATCGAACTTACACCTAACTACCCTATCACACTACAGCATGACGCATTTACAGAACATGCTACCGAGATTACTAAACACAGCAGACCCACAGGCATTCTTCTAGGTGCGTGTCAACATTCGCAAAGGCAAAGACGTCAGCAGGATATATCTGTGGTGAGAAGCGTCTAAAAGCATAACCTGAGTCCCCAGGCGAACGGGAGCATGTGCACACACACACACACTTGGCAGGGCTGGGAATCGAACTTACACCAAACTACCCTATCACACTACAGCATGACGCATTTACAGAATGCGCTACCGAGATTACAAAACACAGTAGTCCCACAGACATCCTTCTAGGTGCGTGTCGACATCCGCAAAGGCAAAGACGTCAGCAGGATATATCTGTGGTGTGAAGCGTCTAAAAGCATAACCTGAGTCCTCAGGCAGAGATGAGCATGTGCACATACACACACACACACACACACACACACACACACACACACACACACACACACACACACACACACACACTTTGCAGGGCATCGAACTTACATCTAACTACCCTATCGCACTACAGCATGACGCATTTACAGAACGCGCTACCGAGATTACTAAACACAGCAGTCCCACAGGCATTCTTCTAGGCGCGTGTCAACATCCACAAATGCCAGGATGCTGGCAGGGATTGTATAGAGAGTGTACGATCAGACATAGTACTGTCCCACGGTAGACGTATACAACCACACGGCAGTGGTGTACTCGGGGCAACTATACATGTATGGAGCACTACAACAACAATACATAGAAACAGTACGCACCACAGACAGTACACCCTTCCAGATAGTCACCAAGTGTGTTCTCAGTAGGCATCCATCCTGACGTTGAAGACGGAAATCCGTTGCCTGGATGACCACCATTGCAATACAGGATGTCAACGTCCATGCCCATACAAAGGGGTACATCACCGACACAAGGTGTCACTGGCCATGGCCGCACACCTGGTAATATACGTCAGTTCAGACTGTACTGTGTGTTGATCTACACAACGGCGTACTGGGCATGCTCACACACTTAGCTGTTGCAAAGGGCCGTCTTGCATGCAGATGGAGTGTAAACACGGAAGGTCTCAGTTTGGACTGTACCATGTGTCCATCTACCCAACTGCGTACATGGACTGTACTGTGTGTCCATCTACACAACAGCATACTGGGCATGCTCACACACTTAGCTGTTGCAAAGGGCCGTCTTGCATGCAGATGGAGTGTAAACACGGAAGGTCTCAGATTGGACTGTACCGTGTGTCCATCTACACAACTGCGTACATGGACTGTACTGTGTGACCATCTACACAACGGCATACTGGGCATGCTCACACACTTAGCTGTTGCAAAGGCCTGTCGTGCATGCAGATGGAGTGTACACACAGAAGGGCACAGTACAGAAGGGCACAGTAAGGCATAACTGTCCTCACGCACAGGGCGGTCACACATGCAGTGACCTGTACACAAACAGCTGCCACCACAGCTGTCACAGGTGCAGGTCACACACGTACACACTGCAGTGTACACTGTAGCTGTCAAGTCATCACCATGTCATCGGTGCAGCACTACACAGCCATACAGTACCACAACACCATGTGACACATGACCACTGGGCTGTACAGAGGTGTACACCAGCTGTGCAGAGTACACATGTACCAACAGGGATCCAAAGGTGTTATGCATTGCAATGATACCAGTATACATGAACAGGTCAGCTCAAGACATACCACGGCCCTTACACAGCTGTGACACATGACTGTTGCTGTACACCAATGAACATACATCTGGATATGTCATACATGTGATTGTGTGGATGTGCATGGACTGCACACACAACACATACATACATAGCCTTTGATGTACCTCGTGCATAACAGTGGCCTAATCAATGCTACACGCAAATGGAAGGTGGGTCCATGTCTGTTGAATGCTCACACTACAGGGTGTAGCAATGTTGACCAGGACACATACCCTTGTACTGGTCACCTGTGACACCCGTGATATCATACGACAGTCCATGTGTTATGTATGTCAACACACATGTCCAACAATAGCAATGCATACAAACATGGCAACAGGAGACACATGTGACATCTGTAGTCTGCATGCAGCAACCATGCATGTGCAGTGGCCGATGTCCGTAACATAGTTGCACCTAACTATGACATGCAGTCGCAATGCAGACCCATCATTGACACCTGTATACGGTGACATACAAACAGCACGTATGAAGGGATGTGTGTACATAAAGTGGTGAACCACCTGTGTAGATGTATGTGTGCAGGGGCGGCTCACAGTTGTGTCACACACCATCCTGTCATGCCATGTGCAAACAATACGCTATGTCGCTGTTACATGATGGTACTGACATAATGCATACACAGCGGTCAGGTGTTACCAACTATATGTCCACACAACAGCATTACGCGGTGACAGAACATGCAACCGTGAGTAGTAGATCACGGAAATCACACAGGCATACGTCTAGCCTGTAGACAGCGGCATCAAAGGCAAAGACGCCACACAGATGTTATGGTTAGTGAATACTGTAAAAGCAATGTACTGTTGTCATGCAGCTGGAAACACACACACACACTTGGCAGGGCTGGGAATCGAACTTACACCTAACTACCCTATCACAGTACAGCATGATGCATTTACAGAACGTGCTACCGAGATTACTAAACACAGCAGACCCACGGGCATTCTTCTAGGTGCGTGTCAACATCCACAAAGGCAAAGACGTCAGCAGGATATATCTGTGGTGCAAAGCGTCTAAAAGCATAACCTGAATCCCCAGGCGGACGGGAGCATGCACACACACACACACACACACACACACACACACACTTGGGAGGACAGGGAATCGAACTTACACCTAACTACCCTATCACACTACAGCATGACGCATTTACAGACTGCGCTACCGAGATTACTAAACACAGCAGACCCACAGGCATTCTTCTAGGTGCGTGTCAACATCCGCAAAGGCAAAGACGTCAGCAGGATATATCTGTGGTGTGAAGTGTCTAAAAGCAGAACCTGAGTCCCCAGGTGGACGGGAGCATGCGCACACACACACACACACACACACACACACACACACACACACACACACACACACACACACACACACACATACACACACACACACATACACACACACACACACACACACACGCACACACACACTTGGCAGGGCATTGAACTTACACCTAAGTGCCCTCACACTACAGCATGACGCATTTACAGAATGCGCTACCGAGATTACTAAACACAGCAGACCCACAGGCATTCTTCTAGGTGCGTGTCAACATCCGCAAAGGCAAAGACGTCAGCAGGATATATCTGTGGTGTGAAGCATCTAAAAGCATAACCTGAGTCCCCAGGCAGATGGGAGCAAGCGCACACACACACACACACACACACACACACACACACACACTTGGCAGGGCATCGAACTTACACCTCACTACCCTATCACACTACAGCATGACGCATTTACAGAACATGCTACCGAGATTACTAAACACAGCAGGCCCACAGGCATTCTTCTAGGTGCGTGCCAACATCCGCAAAGGCAAAGGCGTCAGCAGGATATATCTGTGGTGTGAAGCATCTAAAAGCATAACCTGAGTCCCCAGGCGGATGGGAGCATGCGCACACACACACACACACACACACACACACACAATTGGTAGGGCTGGGAATCAAACTTACACCTAACTACCCTATCACACTACAGCATGACGTATTTACAGAACGTGCTACCCAGATTACTAAACACAGCACATCCACAGGCATTCTTCTAGGTGTGTGTCAACCTCCGCAAAGGCAAAGGCGTGAGCAGGATAGATCTGTCTTGCGAAGCATCTAAAAGCATAACCTGAGCCCCCAGGCGGACGGGAGCATGCGCACACATGCACACACACACACACTTGGCAGGGCTGGGAATCGAACTTACACCTAACTACCCTATCACACTACAGCATGATGCATTTACAGAATGCGCTACCGAGATTACTAAACACAGCAGTCCCACAGGCATCCTTCTAGGTGCGTGTCGACATCCGCAAAGGCAAAGATGTCAGCAGGATATATCTGTGGTGTGAAGCATCTAAAAGCATAACCTGAGTCCCCAGGCGGACAGGAGCATCACACACACACACACACTTGGCAGGACTGGGAATCGAACTTACACCTAACTACCCTATCACACTACTACATGACGCATTTACAGAATGTGCTACCGAGATTACTAAACACAGCAGACCCACAGGCATTCTTCTAGGTGCGTGTCAACATCCACAAAGGCAAAGACGTCAGCAGGATATATCTGTGGTGCGAAGCGTCTAAAAGCATAACCTGAGTCCCCAGGTGGACGGGAGCATGCACACACACACACACTTGGCAGGGCTGGGAATCGAACTTACACCTAACTACCCTATCACACTACAGCATGACGCATTTACAGAACATGCTACCGAGATTACTAAACACAGCAGACCCACAGGCATTCTTCTAGGTGCGTGTCAACATTCGCAAAGGCAAAGACGTCAGCAGGATATATCTGTGGTGAGAAGCGTCTAAAAGCATAACCTGAGTCCCCAGGCGACGGAGCATGTGCACACACACACACACACTTGGCAGGGCTGGGAATCGAACTTACACCAAACTACCCTATCACACTACAGCATGACGCATTTACAGAATCGCTACCGAGATTACAAAACACAGTAGTCCCACAGACATCCTTCTAGGTGCGTGTCGACATCCGCAAAGGCAAAGGCGTCAGCAGGATATATCTGTTGTGTGAAGGCGTCTAAAAGCATAACCTGAGTCCTCAGGCAGAGATGAGCATGTGCACATACACACACACACACACACACACACACACACACACACACACACACACACACACACACACACACACACACTTTGCAGGGCATCGAACTTACATCTAACTACCCTATCGCACTACAGCATGACGCATTTACAGAACGCGCTACCGAGATTACTAAACACAGCAGTCCCACAGGCATTCTTCTAGGCGCGTGTCAACATCCACAAATGCCAGGATGCTGGCAGGGATTGTATAGAGAGTGTACGATCAGACATAGTACTGTCCCACGGTAGACGTATACAACCACACGGCAGTGGTGTACTCGGGGCAACTATACATGTATGGAGCACTACAACAACAATACATAGAAACAGTACGCACCACAGACAGTACACCCTTCCAGATAGTCACCAAGTGTGTTCTCAGTAGGCATCCATCCTGACGTTGAAGACGGAAATCCGTTGCCTGGATGACCACCATTGCAATACAGGATGTCAACGTCCATGCCCATACAAAGGGGTACATCACCGACACAAGGTGTCACTGGCCATGGCCGCACACCTGGTAATATACGTCAGTTCAGACTGTACTGTGTGTTGATCTACACAACGGCGTACTGGGCATGCTCACACACTTAGCTGTTGCAAAGGGCCGTCTTGCATGCAGATGGAGTGTAAACACGGAAGGTCTCAGTTTGGACTGTACCATGTGTCCATCTACCCAACTGCGTACATGGACTGTACTGTGTGTCCATCTACACAACAGCATACTGGGCATGCTCACACACTTAGCTGTTGCAAAGGGCCGTCTTGCATGCAGATGGAGTGTAAACACGGAAGGTCTCAGATTGGACTGTACCGTGTGTCCATCTACACAACTGCGTACATGGACTGTACTGTGTGACCATCTACACAACGGCATACTGGGCATGCTCACACACTTAGCTGTTGCAAAGGCCTGTCGTGCATGCAGATGGAGTGTACACACAGAAGGGCACAGTACAGAAGGGCACAGTAAGGCATAACTGTCCTCACGCACAGGGCGGTCACACATGCAGTGACCTGTACACAAACAGCTGCCACCACAGCTGTCACAGGTGCAGGTCACACACGTACACACTGCAGTGTACACTGTAGCTGTCAAGTCATCACCATGTCATCGGTGCAGCACTACACAGCCATACAGTACCACAACACCATGTGACACATGACCACTGGGCTGTACAGAGGTGTACACCAGCTGTGCAGAGTACACATGTACCAACAGGGATCCAAAGGTGTTATGCATTGCAATGATACCAGTATACATGAACAGGTCAGCTCAAGACATACCACGGCCCTTACACAGCTGTGACACATGACTGTTGCTGTACACCAATGAACATACATCTGGATATGTCATACATGTGATTGTGTGGATGTGTGCATGGACTGCACACACAACACATACATACATAGCCTTTGATGTACCTCGTGCATAACAGTGGCCTAATCAATGCTACACACGCAAATGGAAGGTGGGTCCATGTCTGTTGAATGCTCACACTACAGGGTGTAGCAATGTTGACCAGGACACATACCCTTGTACTGGTCACCTGTGACACCCGTGATATCATACGACAGTCCATGTGTTATGTATGTCAACACACATGTCCAACAATAGCAATGCATACAAACATGGCAACAGGAGACACATGTGACATCTGTAGTCTGCATGCAGCAACCATGCATGTGCAGTGGCCGATGTCCGTAACATAGTTGCACCTAACTATGACATGCAGTCGCAATGCAGACCCATCATTGACACCTGTATACGGTGACATACAAACAGCACGTATGAAGGGATGTGTGTACATAAAGTGGTGAACCACCTGTGTAGATGTATGTGTGCAGGGGGCGGCTCACAGTTGTGTCACACACCATCCTGTCATGCCATGTGCAAACAATACGCTATGTCGCTGTTACATGATGGTACTGACATAATGCATACACAGCGGTCAGGTGTTACCAACTATATGTCACATGGCACCTGTAACACCTACAACCTCCCGTGTACATATAGCAGCACATTTGCCAGATATAGTGTTGGTACACATAATGCAATCAATACGGCTGCATGTCTATCAAACGTGTCATCATATGGCAGGTGTATCATTCCCAGCACTGCCATGTGTGTCCGAATGTGTGTCCAGAGATGCCACATATCGCGGGGAATATGTCCCAGTTGTTACACATCCCTGTACACTGTTGTAGAGATCTGTACATATGTCAGTGTGGGAAGCATGACGTCGGCCGGTGTGGTGCATCACACGTCGGCTGGCCGTATACACATGTGTGGTCACCACAGTGTGTGTGTGTGTCTGTATGGATGTCTGGTGCTTGGTGTGAGGGTGTATGCTAATATACAGTAGGAAATGATAACTAACCCCACATGGTGACTACCCGTAATGGTGATGCAATGCACTACCCTGTTGATGCCATAGGTCCCAGCCATACTGGCTACCTGTGCATGTTCCTTCTCTGTGACACGTCATGTGGGTGCATAGTACTGTGAGGGTGATGACCACATAGGCAAGGGTCCCCACCTGAACACTATGGGGTGTGCGTTATAGTGGTGTACACCCCGTGAATGTGGCCATGTTCCCATACTGTTACAGGGTCCTACTGCTGCACAGTGTGGCCTCCAGCTACCAAGTGACACCTCACATCATCATTGGCCAGACCGCTGTGTACAACCCCTGCACCATGTCACCATACCTGTAATGTGTCCTGCTATCTATGTCACATCTCTATCCAGTGTAGCCTGTGGCACTGACCACATGCGTCAGGTGCAGTATATGTGCGGACATCTGTGTCATGTTGGTGTTTCCAACAGTCAGGTTGAGGGTATATGTAACATGCTGATATTGCCAGACGTGCCTGTGAGTAATCCACAGTTACACGTGGGGGACTGCAAACACTGCTACCTGTAGGCACATGCAAGTACACCATAGGAGGGAACCAGGGTATCACAACCAACATGGTGCTACAGATGTAACCGAGACACATACCGTGAACACATCACAATGCATGCTGCACCTGCACTACATGGTATGACCGGTGCATGTCGACAGTACACAACCTATGTCACATACACATCTCTCAGTATTCACACACAACCACTGCAACATACACATCCCTCACTATGCATACACAGGTAATATTACATACACCTCTCACTATTCTGTTCACCCTGTGCATCAGAATATTTGTGCATAACCCTGCACCAATGGTGTGGATGACAGGGATGCGGCACAGGCTTCATCATATGCACAGGGTGATATGTTTGCCAGGTGCATAGGCTGCACCAATGGATAACATCATGTGTGTGTGTAAGGGCCGGTGAGTTGATTGGACATGTCTGTTCAGAATGCATGTGGATGTTGTGGAGCCCTACAGTTGTGTTTGCTGTGTGCGTGTATGTGTGTACACAGTTCTGCCATTTGTGAGGCCTACACATGGTATAATTGACAGCCCCAGATTGTACAGACCAGGTTGTACAGCTCACTGTGTCCGTCCACGGCCACGTGACCTGTGCCTGCCTGGGGTTGCACGGTCACTACCAGGTGGAGGTACAGAGTGGCTACTGTCTGTCGACACATGTCCGCTGGAACCGTGTCCCCGCTGAGAACATCCAGGGCCACGTCCACGTGGCCTGCTGTGCCCTGGTGTTGACAGCGCAGCACCAGCTGCACTGCTTCTGCTACCGGCACTATGGGAGTGGGCATGTGAGGTGGCATGCTCACGTCGACCTACACTAGGTGGTGTTGCTGGCCTACATCCACGTGGCCTACACCTCCCTCCTACCAGATGCTCTAGCACAGACAGCTCCTGTTCGCAGATTGCCATGCCTCTGTCAAGGATTCTGACCATTTCACCCAATCACCTATCCAGAACATCAGCAATCTGCTGTTGAGCATTTGCCAATGCCTGGATGTTGTCATTTAGGGTATAGATAGCAGTCCTCTGCAGCCTCTGCCCTTCTCTGTTCTGCCATTCAGCACGTGCCTGTGCCGCCATTACAGTCTGGAACATGCGTCTGGTGATACCAGCTGCTGCGCTCTGTCCTGCAGGTGCATGTCTGCCAGAGGTCCTCCTACGAGCAGCACTGGCCACATGCCTGTGTGGCACATCTGCAGTCATTGCACTGACATCATGGTGTGTAGACACACCTTCTGTAGCCACCACACGTTCCTGTTCCACGCTAACAGATGCTGACTGTCCTTCCTCTATGGCCACTGGTGATGCGGTATGTGTTGGCAGCAGAACTGTGTGCGGGAAGAGGGGACATAGCTGGGATGGTAACCATTGGCACAGATTCAGCCCCTGACAACCTTGCCTGTACCTCATGCATATGTTCATCACCACTAGTATCTGTGGAGACACTAACATCAGATGGACCGCAGGAGGGTAATGCACCTACATCACCTGTGAATGCAAAGAAATACTGTAAAGTATAATAGACACAGACACAGACACACACACAGACACACACACACACACACACACACACACACACACACACACACACACACACACACACACACACAGACACACACACACAGACACACACACACACACACACACACACACACACACACACACACACACACACACACACACACACACACACACACACACACACACACAGACACACAAAGACACACCATGCATGTTATTTGTCAGATTGCATGCAGCATGCCTGTGATACAGCAGAGGGCATGCAGCTCAGACATTAATAGTGTTAGTAAGCATACCTCCCTGGGGTGCACACTACAGCAAGCAGGTGTCATATCAGTAGCCATGCAATTCACACAATCATGGTAGTATGCATGCATCCCTGTGATACACCATGTGGCCCAGAACAGGATAACAGTACACATGGCTGATGTGACCTTGACATGTAATCTGCTGACATGTGCATTAGCATGCATACATGTCTGACACAATGGTGTCCTGACACATGTACAGCATCATAATGGGCATCACATTGCAGTGTTGTGTGTATGCCCTACAGATAGAATGCATGTTTAGCAAATGTGCATGAGCATGGGAGGGTAGTGTGAGCCATCTACATTGCTATACAGTGTGAAGTACAGACACTGTGCCATTGCATGGCATCATGAGGCATCTATGTTGCTGTAGAATGCATAATATGTACACATTGCATAGCCATAACTGCAACACAGTCGTGATGTTCAACAGATCATATATGGTAGACTTCAGTGACACCTCCAGTAGCTGTGCACAGGCGTTTAGGATGTCCAGTGTACCACATCAACTGTATAATCAGTCAACTAAGGCTATAATTGGACCATGTGAGGACAATGTGTAACAGGGTGTATACACATCCCATGTACTGTGTGGCTACATGTCTCTGACCATCCCCCATGGCCATGTGTGCACATGTGTTGGCCAAATGTGTGTGATGGCCATCTATCTCACATGTCTGTGTTGTCCCATATGACATACACCCATAGATGTCAGATATGTCACAATCCACAGGGCTATGCAGACAACGGGTTGTATGTTTGGTATGTGGGGTATAGGTCATGCAATTATGTGACAGTATTGCAAACAGAACACTACATGTCTGGGACATGTCAGGTGGCACATTACAATGTGTGCACCCAATGCAGGGGCATATGATACAATGGCGACACCTGTGGGCTGCCCATATCACAGCTCACTGTGTGGTACTGTGTGCGTACCACACATGTTGTTCCAATGCATACTACATATGCCTCCATTGTAGAACACCTCCACCATTGTATGCACAGCTGACCACATATGTCGCAATGACAAGTACTGTGGTTTCAAGTCGGTGTATCATTTCATTTGTATATATTGCACATGGGTGGTCTGTGTGAATGATGGGTGATGCGACCTGCATATTGTGACTGGAACAAACATCAGGTGTGCAAGTGTTAACTGGCCACATGGCAAATAGATCTACATTGTAACATGCCTGACACTGATGACAGTCTCACCTGCAACAGACTCATGTCTGTGCGGCATGCCAGAGGTACCTGTATAGGGGTGACACAGCAGTATGAACATTATCCATGACTGTATGACAGCCACAGGTTGCACTGTGCATGTGAACACATTCAACTGTGTAATAGCATATAGTATGCACATGTGTGCATACACAGCGTAGCATACTGTAGTATGCAGCATGTGTGTCCACATACCTTGCATATGTTGTTACTTTACATAATGTACAGTGACACATGCAAATAAATGGGATATGATAGCCATATGTGCAGTACTGACTTACCAGGCAACTCCAGGCTCATTGGTTGGGAGACACCCACTTCAACGATGGCAGCTAGTGTTTGTAGATGCTGTTCCGTGGGTGTCCCCAGACTGGCCAGTAGCTCCTTGGTGTGTGTGAGTGGGGGCTGGGTTGGTGGCCCATCACCTGTTCCACCTTGTTCCCTGGCAATTGCAGTGGCATGCTGTTTTGCATGTCATATCAAGTCCGTGCAGTGTCTGCGCATCTGCTGGTAGGTGCGGTTATGGCCACCCACATCATTCACCCTCCTGCGTAGATCCTGCCACAGGTCATCCCGCTGCTGGGCATGCTGTGGCACATGGCTGAACAACAAGTCACAGTTGTCATGGAGCTGTGGGGTGAGGATATCATCCTCCTGGTGGTTGTATGCTGGGAGGCATGTACAGGGCATTATCTGTAAGACATAATGATGGTGACAGGTCACAGTTTCAGAGATGTACAGAGATACTGCTGCACATACATTTCTATGACATCTACTACATCTGCATAGTTATCTTTGCAAAGCATCATGACACTGACATGACTGACGTGTTTGTGTTACACACATGTTACACCCATTATGCATTGGATATCATCACCATATATGTGTGTCACCTCATTACAGTGTTCATACTCCATGTAAATGTTGTCTTGCTGTGGGCATGTCTATTTGCCTGCACTTGTGTTCTTACCTATCTGCACATGCCTGGATGTGTCCACGGTAATGCTGTTGACCTGCATGCTGTGTATATGTCACATATCAACACAGACACAGCCGTAATGGACTTGAGCAGTGACAATGCACACATACGCATGGACACCTGTACATGCATGTGTTTTGCCATATACATCTACACAGCACTGTACAACTGTTCAACATCCTGCCATGGATCGCCTGTATTGCACATGTGATAGACATGGGACAATGGCTAGTCAGACGACATTCGCAGGAATGGTTATCAACCATAGCATGTGCGGGCATGGTTTCCAAGTTGTAACAGACAGCCATTATGCCTCCGCAAGGTGCATCAGTGCCACATTATTGATCCAGTCAGTTGATAGTACATCTACCATGCAGCCATCACACCATGTATGACTGGGATGACATGTGCAGCTTTGATGGACAGGGTTGCATGGTATGGTGGGAGTATGTCACATATATGGCACAGGGATATGTCCAGCCTGTGGCGATCCTAGTATTAGGACGGTGGCTGTCCATGACATATGTCTTATAGATCAGGATATGGACATGTAGCATGTCCATCATCATGGTGTAGCAAATGTCTTTCTGCAAGGTAGACAGCATGCTGCATAGTGGAGGTGAGGATTGTGAAGGCTGGTATCGCACATCCATGCATAGCCATTACCCCTTAAAGGTGGTATGTGATCCAATATTGGTCACCACAGTGCTGTATATGCCTGTCCAGTGATCTCCGTGCTCATGGATGGCACCCTGACATGACATGGGTACCTCATATGACTACCTAAGGGGCCTGGAGATGTCACCAAGTCGGGGGGTGCACTGCACAGCACCATCCCTTACACAGTATCCATAATGTTGACCACAGCCTAGGTAGTAGTTTATGGGTACAGGGATGTTCACCTAGTGGTGACAATGCTGGTATCATCCATCAGACTGTGCACATATGTCACACACCTCCCCACACAGCCCATTCTGTATGTTGTTCACAGCACTGACACAGCTATACTGATAGGTCATGGCCATTCACAGCCTTACATACACAGATGCCTAACATTTGTCTGTGTGGTATGGGCTACAATGAGGGTGGGGTACAACACATTAACCCTGTTCTACTGTAGCTGGCACTGGTGTGATGTGCACATGTCACTCTTGCACCTTTTGTAGTTGTGAGTCTGTCAACAGGCCACTGGTGGAACATTCCTGTGACATACAAAGGTATTTGTAATCAAACATCCGTGCTGTCTTGTACATCTGTACTGCTAACATCTACAGTGATGATGGTTCATGGACATGCACACCATACTCAGCAGAGTTATAGTGCGGTGCCATCCAAAATGACTGTCATCACCACTTGTGGGTTGATATTATCCAACACCCTATCTGTATTGTATGGTCATGCTAGGCACTTGTTCAGAACTTGTGAGCATGTCATGAGCTACTGATTACTATAGCACCCATTCCACACCATTTCCCAGCTTGCTTATGGTACACCAGCTGTTGTACACACGTAACGCACATATCCTGTGGGACATGGTTGTATATACAGGCATGTCCAACTGTCACGTACCAGTGCTACTGCCTGTCCATATGAGGGATATGTCGTACATGTAGCAATAGAGCAATTGTCTCATGTACACATTCAATGCTCACCTCCCAACATACGACACTACAGCCTGTGGGGGATGCACTTCTGCAGCCATGCTGGGGGCATAGCTCTCAAGTGTACCTCATTACGAGGAACGTACCTCATTTGGGGTCTTAAAAGGTGCATGTTCCTCAAGGTTCCACATTGAAAGGGTCTGTCACACATTCATTGTTGGAAATTGTTTACCTGCTAGCCATGGCTAAATAGATGGGAATCATATTAATTCATTAGAATATCTTTTTTATACGTAAAACCAGCCTATTTTAGCCATCATATGCCCTTCCTAGTTGAAGCTGTTAGTAAGCCAGTTGTAAGTGTTCCACGTTCTGCCCATTTGTTACACATTATGAGGGCTAATGTTCCTCATTTTGGGGACAGGAGGTTGACAGCTATGGCTGGGGGTAATGCTGTCACCAACCCTGACTGCACCTGACAGTCATTTGGGGATGTGTAACATTCGCAACACACCCCACCCATCACATAGTCTCACATGATCTACACCACTGGCCACACCTACGAGGGCAACTTGTGCAGTACGTCTCCATACTCAGTGTAGGCACCAGAGGTAGCCCCCATCATGGAAGACAACATCACCAACTTATAGCCCACAGACTCATGTGTGCCCATCACATACAGGCAATAGGGAGTTATAACATTCACAACACACCAGTCATAGGTGACTCTGTAGGGAGTCACACTGCAGTTCCACACAGCAGGCTACACAAGGCGATAGTCACATCTTGCTGTCGGGTAACTGTTTCTGCAACATAACCTATGCACCCATGCCACACCTCACCAGGTACGATGTGACTGTCATTCTCCATGTTAGTGTGACTGCCCTGTGATGCCACTTCACAGACTACGTGTGCAGGGACATGCAATAGCTCACCAGTCTTATAGCCCTGCGGGTGTGGGCCAAGCCCTGGGGAGCATTTTGCATCTGTCTGACACGATACCACTGTACAATGACCGACTGTGTCACTTCAACAGTTGCCTATGCTCCTATTGTCATTCCACAGGCATCTGGTATCTGTCCGCTTTGACTGACCTGGTCAAACACAATGCTGTGGCACAGATGACTTGCACCTGTCAGCCCTGGGAGTACAGCTCACATGTAAGGCTCTTGCTGCTTCTATACTGCCTGTCTTGCACAGTTTCCAATAACTGTCACCGGCAGAACGGCAACTGGCAAGCACGACATGGGGTCATGTGACACAATGCTTGCATCTTCCTCTGTGATGCACGCAGGCAAGGCACACCTTATAATGCACCACTCACACATCTCTGCAGTGACTGGGACCTGCCTCTAGGCTCTGCAGAGCACACCTGCAATGACAAGTTATAGACAGACCATACCTTTCAGGCACATACCTGGACCGGCACACCCACAGCTGAGGTGTTCCCATATCCCACTATGTTGTGCACACATCCTGGCTACTTACTTAGCACAATGCATCAGAGGTGCTCCATGTGCAACAAACTGTGTCCGGGACAGCTATACACATTGTAACAAGCTACAGGGTCAACATCATACCCCACGGTTAACATACCTTATTTGTTGGTATATTGGACAGTGGGCCTCAGACAGCTACTACTGATGTGTGACTGACACTACCCCACACTTAACTGGGATAGCCACTCATGTACCGACACATCCATGAGTCATAACCTCCGCTCTGCTGGATCAACCCATACACACCACCTCCAAGACCTACATTAACCTTGACATGAACACTACCACCATGTGACTGGTGTTACACACCTGGGGTTATCCCCTCATTGGTGGATTCTGAACATATGCTAATCAACCTTGTTAGACACATCCCGGCACCACACCCATTACAGCATACACAGTACATGAGTACTACAACACCTACTACAGACGTCTGCTGACAGCGGTTGTTAACGTCATGACACCCGTGCAGATGGACAATGCACATACAAATGCTGACTCATACCCCAGTGCACTTCATTAGCATGTACACAACTGCATGGATCATGTTATTCCACACAGAGCCATGATGGTTCACACCAGATAACAGATGCCACTCTGGTGGTCATGTTCCATGGACATATGATGTACAACAACAGGTGTAGGCTGTTGCACAGTGGTGTACATTCCCATGGGTGGGGTGGCTCACTGGTCAGCCGTGGTAGGGCCATAGGGTCCCTCATCACATACTCCAAGACTAGCTACATAAACATGACTGCAACACATTCCGGGGTGTACCACCAGGCATTATGGTGGTATGTCAGTAGTCGATGGCAACACCCACATCTGCTGTCACATACCACAGTCACTCAGGAACATTACAGACCCAGGTGATGTTGGCAACATGCTGGAGGATGGATTCAATGCTAACATTACACCCTCTCACTCACTACAGGGCCACAATCCATACAGGAACATCGTGGTGTCCCTGTGGTCACACCTACACAGTACTGACCTGCACTCTATATGTCCTGGGACACTGGCCCCATGTCACCTTCCAACATCCCAGGCTGTGATGTCCACCAACCTCTGAATGACATGTCTCCCCACTAGGCCACCATATTCAGTAATAGCCTTGTTTCAGACATTGTAGCCCCTGAATGGCACACAGCAGCAGTTATCACACTACACACAGGTGGCACCACAATGCACGAGTGGGACTATAGTCCTACACACCTGCCTGGACTGTTCTGCATGGCTATGGGGCACATCATCAAGGACGTCATTCACAGAGACATTGTTGGGGTCCCGTCCTTTGCTGCCACCCGGGTTGGGCTTGTTAGGGCCAGAGCATGGCCCTACACCTGGTGGACTCCTTTCATACAGTTACCAGGGCAGTTGCTGATGGTATGGGAGTCCACACATCCTACTTTGTCCTCTCATTGCCTTTCAGCACCATTCTCCATTCTGGTATTGACAACATATACATCCACCTGCACATCGTACCCTGTGTCTCAGGATGTTATGCAATGTGGCTCATGGACAGGACACACACAGTGTGGCCAGCATACCATAGTACCTACTACATGTCAGGTACATTTGGCATACCACAGTCCTCAGTCATAGGACCCCTCATGTTCTGTATATGCTTCCCTGCGGTACAGGCTAGCACAGGGTACTTTCCCTGCCTAGCTTTCAAACCCCTGCATACAAAGCACCATGATTGCTCCACCAGCTGATACTGACTCCATCCATATGGGTGTCGCTGTGACAGATACATGATTTGACTATCATGGCATCAAGCTGCATGACACAAGGTGCATGAACATTACCTTTGCATTACACCATTCACCCACTGACTATCACATGAGTGGTAGTCCCCTACATACATATCACATTGTACATGTTTGCAGTACACACATATGTCGCACCCACTCCTGTGGTTACCGTATTGCCACTGTGGCATGGATATCCTTCTACGTGGCCACACCTATCTGTACTGGGTGTGTAGCTGGCACATAGGCACCCATTGTACCTCTGAACTCAAGACATCTACACACATTCAAGGGTACACCACCCCATTTAGGGTGTACCTTACACAACAACTACAGCTTTACATACCACATCATTAACACGCCATGACGTTTACTGAGCTCCGACAGTTTAAGTATGCGGCTGCACTACGGACACCACATCTGTACACATTTGCATACTACATACTCAGGGTTGACCTCTGCTGATCAGACAGGGCCCATGTCCACAACATTATTATGGATATACTCCTCATACGTGACATAAGCAAAAGCCACTGTGAGCAACATGCTCATGTATATGTGCACACATGCCACAATGAGTGGGATGTGCTTGAGGGTTACATTCCCAAACCGGACACTCACCATGCTTTGGAACATAAGTACTATGTACATCATGCAGGGACACTCAGTAGCACTGTTCATGTGATACCTCCCTTGGTGGTTGGGAGACATGTAGGCCTAGGATCACTGCAGTGGCTGTACTGTGCAGAGGTGCAGGTG
This sequence comes from Protopterus annectens, assembly GCF_019279795.1. NCBI lineage: Eukaryota > Metazoa > Chordata > Ceratodontiformes > Protopteridae > Protopterus > Protopterus annectens. The sequence continues at coordinate 1,439,596,505 of NC_056731.1, forward strand.
ACACATGGCTCTGCTGTTCACAGGACACTACCCTAGAGAGGTGCCACTAGTGTTAACACTGTAGTTGTGCTTACACATGGACTTGCCAGACTGCATAGTACCCCACTATGCACCTGTGAAGCTATTACATGTCCTTTGTGCATGGTTACTTGGTAGCCCTTCCATTTAGATTAGCTATCATGCTATTACAATGTCCCATGCCTACAAGCCATATGTATCCTGTTATTGTACATGCCAATAGACGATACCTGTGGTATGCATGATATGCCTGTTATGCTGTGTAGAATATCTGTCATATCTACCAACAATACTATACATTACACATATTTCACATAGTATCCCATAATGCAAAGCATACTTGCACAGCAGGACCACCTTAGATATGTCATTAATGTTATATGCCCCTACACATGTGTGCTGTGACAGTATATCAACATATACTATCCCCTGCTATGGCACGTCCTTGTTGGACATACCCTACCACTGATGGCGGGTTGTATGGAATTGTTCTGTTTAATGCCCTCATGTGGCATCCCTTGTGGTGTCTGTGCTGTGTACCTTGTGTCCCACTGCTGGATGCACAGTTTCTACAAGCGTTAGTATGCTCAGCAAGACATCACTACATAAATACCTTTCCCCACTTTATGCATTGTGGATACATTTAATTAATGCAAACCAGGCTATACATACAGTAAATCTAATTAATACAGATCATGCTATACATAACCTTACATATCGGGTGTTCTACATACCTTGTTATCGTTACGGCATTTCGTTTCTATCTCTTTCACAGTGTTTCAACTGGTGTTCGGTATGAGCATACGGTTTGAATGTCTGGCAAGTCATCCTTATATACGTCGATACCTGTAACATGTGGATTCATCCCGCCAACTGGTGTTCCTGAGTGACTAATTACTTGCATATCAGCTGTGCAGCTACGCCATTCGCCAATTACGTGGCAACAGTGGGGTATAATTGAATTCTCCACTTGGGCGTTGCCTATTTGCCCTACCTTCGGGGAGACAGTCTGTATTGCGTTTTGTTATGTGTAATTGCAACTGCTATGCATGGAGACAAGTATACTTTGGATTTATGTCCCCCATGGATTGTGTGTGACAGGTAGAGTATTTGGTTCAACATGTGGGTGTACCTGTCATCCCAACGTCTGATAACGGAGTTTTGCAAACAAAACCTGTAACATGGCTGTTTGTTCCATTATACAACGCCTGCAATTTTGCATGACGCCTTTTATTGTGTCTCTCACACGGTATGTTGAGGGTTCTGCAGATGTAATTGACTGACTGGATGTTTGTGCTGCTATTACAGTCTGTATTGCTTTAGTTTCTAGTGTGGGGGATGTTGGTGGGTGTACGTAGCATATACAGGTTTGTGGCCTTGCATTTCTACATAATCCGTATATATGTGTGTGGGCTCCGTCCCTAATTAGAGAGCTAACAGTTAGTAGACTTATGTTACGGGATTGTACGTTGGGCCATTGTTAATTGGTTTCTATATCATCTGCAGGTGAGCTTGCTACTTGTATACCTCCGGAATTGCAGCAATATATCAAGGGATATGTGTAAGTGACAGCTATCCCTTGTATTTCTGTCCCAGATATTTGCAGTCATTGCGGTTGTGTTGGTAAAAGAGCCTGTTTGCCATGGGTTGCCACCTTTTCATATGGTCATTGTTGGACACTTGCGGGACACACAGTGGTGTTTACAGGCCAACACGTAGCCACGGTCAGTACACAGGTTAGCACAAACTTTTATCCTCAATACATACCTATTGTTGGGGGACTTTGGCTACTTATCATATTGCATGTAACATTTACGTTTCTTACATACAGGCATAACTATTAAATCGACTATTACATTATATATGGGACATATTAATGTCCTACCATCTCGGACATTTGCCCTTTGTACTGTTTTATGTCAGGACACACCTGCCCAGGGTGGGGCTCTCCACCCTACTGTGGGACAGGTAGTAACCATATGCCTACGGCTAGCTATACCCACACCTACCATACTGATCTGCCTCTGACTTGGCACTAACAAACACATGTTGCGGGCACACACACACATTACAGTCACACAGAGATGCACACGGCACCCTCAACGCACACTTACACAGACTACGGCACTCACAAACACAGTTGAACACAGTACCTACGTGGACCGCAACACCAGCAGCAGTGACTAAATGTCCCTTCATATCATCATACTATTACCGGCTGTACTGTTCCGGTACTGTGTTCTATCGGTCTTTCAGCCTCGTGGATACGCATGTCAGTATGTTACACATTCCATAGTTGGCGGTATCCTATTTATTTGTACCTCCAAGGTGTTATGAATGTCGTTGAACTATCTATTATATTTGCAGATATCGCTAAATCCATCTATATCAACATATATCACTCTATTGCCCTTTCTATCTGTATTATATATATATATGCATATGTGTACATATATATATATATATATATATATATATATATATATATATATATATATATATATATATATCTGGCGGGGAACGTGACAGGCACACAGCACCACCATATGCTGTAAGGCTCATGTACTGTTCAGATGTTGGCATTCCGTGTTCCACTAGCTGTTGTGTTTACAATGTTTGAGGGCTGCCTATGTAGGAGTCACACATTGGGCCACCTATACATTACAATTTACAGGTGGTCATGTTTGTGTACCATCCATTTTACTGTGTGTGCAGGTGGAGAGGTGTCAGTCCATAGGGGCCTACACTGTCAGAGTATGTGCTATACATTCCCTCTTTGCCAAGGCGTAGGCATATTGGGCATGCCTCCGTCTGCCTACTGGGGCTGGCACAGTGTGTTCATGGTCTGAATCCTCTGTGCCTGTAATGGCCTTGGCAATTGCGGTGGGCTATGAGGGCCTTCACCATTTTGTCCCTGCTGCAGCTGCTTCCAGGATCATATTATGTAGCATGGCACATACTATGACGATGTGGGCACACATGCCTGGAGAGTACTGCAGGGCTCCACCAGATGTATCCAAGCACCGGAACTGTGATTTCAGCATCCCAAACACACGCTATATGATGATTCTGGTTTGTGCATGTGCCTCATTATGGCATTCTTGCATGGGTGTGTGTGCATTTCTGATGGAGTCATCATCCACAGCTCCAGTGCATAGCCAGCATCCCCACAAAATGGCCATGTGGGATGTCCCCCCTGACAAATACCTGATACAGCTGTGAGGCATGCCAGATATGGGAGTCATGGTAGCTTCCAGGGCTGCCAGCACACACATCCATGATAATGCCCTGGACATTGCACATGACCTGGCAGTTGATGGAGTGGAATCCCTTGCGGTTTATGTAGCGCCTACCATGCTCACCGGGTTTTGACTTGATTTGTATGTGCTTGCAGTCTATCGCACCCAGTACCTCCGGGTAGTGTGCCACATGGTGGAAGTGGTGCATATTGCTGGCCAACTCCTCCTGAGTTCAGGTGAATTATATCTACTCATTGGCATGTGGTAACATGGCATCCAGGAACTGGTGTAGTACCCTGGATGCTGATGCCTGTGAGATACCCATTATATCTCCAGTTGGCCTTTGAAAGGTACCTGTGGCCAGTATTCGCAGACTTACACATACCTTCATGTCTACTGGGATTGGTTCCCTCTGTTGTTTCTGGTTCTCAGGCGTGGCGGCACAGCTCCACTATTTGCTGTAAGATGTCCCTGTCCACCCTGTAACGCTCTACTATCTCCAGGTCATGTAGCCCTGGTAGGTTACCCTTGGTCTGAACACTCTCTTTCTCCTCCGAGGCCTGCGGTGGTTGTCGGCATCATCCTCCACAACACCGTCATTCTCTAACACATGCTGATGAATCACAGCTATGGCAGCTCCCAACATGTACATTTTAAAAGTTCCCCGTGTGTTTACACCTATGGTGCAGTGTTTGGGAATACACAGGTGTGTGTAGGGTGCTTTCACACTTTATACTGTTGTGCTGTGAACACCGATGATATCATACGGTGTGTATGTACGATCGTAGCTACAGGGTATCTTATGTGTTTTACTGCCGGAAATACTATTGTGGTGCCTTTGGTGTTGAATTACATTTGGCTGCCATGGATTACCTCTTGACCTTCCCTTTACATTTCTGCACGTTGCACCTACCATTTTCTGGCGTGCATCCTGTAGCCTACTTTCATTTGTACTTTCCTGGACCTGGCGTATCTTGCGTTACGTGTGCTACTGCCGGTCTGCTGTCAGTTTGCTTTGCTCTGCTGTGTCAGGTCTCCTATCTTTGCAATCCAATACCTCCCCTCCTTTCTTTGCATTCCAATGCCTCCCCTATCCTTTTTTGCAGGTTTCTGCAAGCAGACTTTTCAGCTGCTGTCGATTGGCCATCGTGGGTTGATTGGTGTTGATTGCTCATTAGTACTCCAATTACCCTACTTCAGCATCTCCTTCTTTTCTTCCCCTGACCTTCCTGTTTGTGCTATTGTTCGCAGCGTGTGCGTCCAAATACTGGGTTTCGGGCACGTTTTCATCCCCATACACATGTGCTTTTGGGCACCATGTGTGCTCTCAGCTAAACGATTCTATACCTTCCTCTCCACCCCTGTCCTGCAACTTTGCTTAGCAACAGACAGGCCAGATTTGAATTGCTCCAATGTGCTTACTGCTACGGTGGCACACCCCTCTGCTGATGTCATGTATCTCCTCTGAGCCACTCCTCGGTGTTATACCGCTGCGCCATATGGTACAACCTTCATCCGGCGGGACATTTGCGATTCAGTATTATCTGCCTCATTTGCATGGCATTGAGTCTCACAAGGGATAATTGTCTAGGCTTAAAATGGCTCACAAGGGCAGTTAGCTTAGTACTAATCTATGAACCTATAAACCTATGACTACTAATTCATAGTTACCGCCAAACACTATCACAGGCCCTTAGCAACCCTTGCACCTTGGTTGTGGTGTTCCATGCCTACCATTGTGTATTATGCTGTGAACCTGATTTCTATTACGTTGTGATTTTATGACATTTTTATATTATTTCTTTATGTTACAGTTTCCACACATGCCCTGCGGTTGTGCTGTGCGTTACTGTGGACATGACATTAAATGTTGTTATTTACATGTTGTGCATCTTTTCTTATGCCATTGGCTGTGTATTTCTCCATTGGCATATGTTAACGTTGTGATACCTGGGTCTGGCCCGCTTCCATAGCTCCGATGTTCTGTTTGGGAAATTGTAAACCATGTTTTTTGGTTTACATTTCCGTAGATACGCTACACCTGCACCACTTCATGAAACACTATATGCCTTCATTTGCATGGTGCGATACTGCGCATGGGGTGATTAGCATACCTACGCTTGGGACTGCTCAGTTCTGGCATACGCCCGGTAGTGCACGTGGAATTGGATCGTACCTGAATCGCTCGGCGGCCATATTTGGCATTATACCTACGCTATGCCTGTGCCTGGTGCAAGCTTCATGAATCCTGGGGCTAATCTAATTAAAATAGATAAAATATACTAAAAATAGACTATCAGAGGGTCAAATAAAAATAATTGACAAGCCGATACCAATGTCTGAACTCAAAATTCTAATTAATAAGTTAAAACCTAACGAGGCACCTGGAAATGATGGTATAATACCATAACTATACAAAATGATGACTAAGGATGTTTTGAATATTTTACTAGAGGTATTGTCAATAGTTTAAGGACTTATGAAGGTACAACCATCTTGGAAATCCACCTTAGTCTCCCCAATTTTAAAACCTGACAAGGACTCAACACGATGTTCTTCATGTAGACCAATTTCATTATTAATTGTAGATTATAAAATATTCATAGCAATCCATGCCTCTAAAATAAAATAATTTCTTCCAGTTTTGATAAATAATGAATAAGACTGGGCTTATAATGAACAGGAACACCTATGATAGTTGTTTATATGGGTCTATATCATATATTCAAAATTCCAAAATATGTAGGGTGTAGTGTGTGGCAAACAAGACAGCATACATTGCTGGTATATGACATGTGGTGGTTAAACGCTGTGGGTATGAATTGGTAGGTTTGCAGTGTTGCAGCCAGTGAGGCCTGCTAAAGCTACATGTGCTAAGAACACCTTCAATGCATTCCGCACAACACTGTGCAATACTAATACATAACAGTATACCTCGCAACCTTCGCATAATTGATATTCCCACCATGAAAGGTGGACAGTATATGTGCCTATATGGATATCTATATGTACACCAATGTATGTTTATATTTATGTGTGTGTGTGTGTGTGTGTGTGCGTGCGTGCATGCATGCGTGCGTGTGCGTGTGTGTGTGTGTGTGTGTGTGTGTGTATATATATATATATATATATATATATATATATATATATATATGTGTATATATATATATATATATATAAAGATATGTATATATATATATATATATATATATATATATATAGAGAGAGAGAGAGGGTCATATTTACTGCGACAGATGGCTGGTGACAAAGCCATGGACTGAAGTTCAATGTTGAAACTGCATTGGCATCCCTTCTGGCAAAAACTCCGTACCCATGAACTACCATATAGGTGGTAGTCTGTTTAACACCGAAAGTGTGATAATGGACCATGGGACACAGGTGGACTATAGTCTCCCCTTTGATAATCACAGTGACACACTAGTCATGTAATCTGTCTACCTGCCACACCTCATCACAAAAGGTGTGTCATCCAGGGAAATATAGGTTAGTGTTCCTCTACTCATCACACATAAATCCCATTATAGAGTATAATGCCCCATGTGGTATTTACCTCACAAGACATCCAAAAAAAGCCCCAAATGCCTTTTTTTCCCCAATTTTTGGTCATTGTTTGGGGAAAACCCCACCCCTTTTTGGCGGGACACACAGTGGTGTTTACAGGCCAACACGTAGCCACGGTCAGTACACAGGTTAGCACAAACTTTTATCCTCAATACATACCTATTGTTGGGGGACTTTGGCTACTTATCATATTGCATGTAACATTTACGTTTCTTACATACAGGCATAACTATTAAATACGACTATTACATTATATATGGGACATATTAATGTCCTACCATCTCGGACATTTGCCCTTTGTACTGTTTTATGTCAGGACACACCTGCCCAGGGTGGGGCTCTCCACCCTACTGTGGGACAGGTAGTAACCATATGCCTACGGCTAGCTATACCCACACCTACCATACTGATCTGCCTCTGACTTGGCACTAACAAACACATGTTGCGGGCACACACACACATTACAGTCACACAGAGATGCACACGGCACCCTCAACGCACACTTACACAGACTACGGCACTCACAAACACAGTTGAACACAGTACCTACGTGGACCGCAACACCAGCAGCAGTGACTAAATGTCCCTTCATATCATCATACTATTACTCGCGGCTGTACTGTTCCGGTACTGTGTTCTATCGGTCTTTCAGCCTCGTGGATACGCATGTCAGTATGTTACACATTCCATAGTTGGCGGTATCCTATTTATTTGTACCTCCAAGGTGTTATGAATGTCGTTGAACTATCTATTATATTTGCAGATATCGCTAAATCCATCTATATCAACATATATCACTCTATTGCCCTTTCTATCTGTATTATATATATATATGCATATGTGTACATATATATATATATATATATATATATATATATATATATATATATATATATATATATATATATATCTGGCGGGGAACGTGACAGGCACACAGCACCACCATATGCTGTAAGGCTCATGTACTGTTCAGATGTTGGCATTCCGTGTTCCACTAGCTGTTGTGTTTACAATGTTTGAGGGCTGCCTATGTAGGAGTCACACATTGGGCCACCTATACATTACAATTTACAGGTGGTCATGTTTGTGTACCATCCATTTTACTGTGTGTGCAGGTGGAGAGGTGTCAGTCCATAGGGGCCTACACTGTCAGAGTATGTGCTATACATTCCCTCTTTGCCAAGGCGTAGGCATATTGGGCATGCCTCCGTCTGCCTACTGGGGCTGGCACAGTGTGTTCATGGTCTGAATCCCTCTGTGCCTGTAATGGCCTTGGCAATTGCGGTGGGCTATGAGGGCCTTCACCATTTTGTCCCTGCTGCAGCTGCTTCCGCAGGATCATATTATGTAGCATGGCACATACTATGACGATGTGGGCACACATGCCTGGAGAGTACTGCAGGGCTCCACCAGATGTATCCAAGCACCGGAACTGTGATTTCAGCATCCCAAACACACGCTATATGATGATTCTGGTTTGTGCATGTGCCTCATTATGGCATTCTTGCATGGGTGTGTGTGCATTTCTGATGGGAGTCATCATCCACAGCTCCAGTGCATAGCCAGCATCCCCCACAAAATGGCCATGTGGGATGTCCCCCCTGACAAATACCTGATACAGCTGTGAGGCATGCCAGATATGGGAGTCATGGTAGCTTCCAGGGCTGCCAGCACACACATCCATGATAATGCCCTGGACATTGCACATGACCTGGCAGTTGATGGAGTGGAATCCCTTGCGGTTTATGTAGCGCCTACCATGCTCACCGGGTTTTGACTTGATTTGTATGTGCTTGCAGTCTATCGCACCCAGTACCTCCGGGTAGTGTGCCACATGGTGGAAGTGGTGCATATTGCTGGCCAACTCCTCCTGAGTTCAGGTGAATTATATCTACTCATTGGCATGTGGTAACATGGCATCCAGGAACTGGTGTAGTACCCTGGATGCTGATGCCTGTGAGATACCCATTATATCTCCAGTTGGCCTTTGAAAGGTACCTGTGGCCAGTATTCGCAGACTTACACATACCTTCATGTCTACTGGGATTGGTTCCCCTCTGTTGTTTCTGGTTCTCAGGCGTGGCGGCACAGCTCCACTATTTGCTGTAAGATGTCCCTGTCCACCCTGTAACGCTCTACTATCTCCAGGTCATGTAGCCCCTGGTAGGTTACCCTTGGTCTGAACACTCTCTTTCTCCTCCGAGGCCTGCGGTGGTTGTCGGCATCATCCTCCACAACACCGTCATTCTCTAACACATGCTGATGAATCACAGCTATGGCAGCTCCCAACATGTACATTTTAAAAGTTCCCCGTGTGTTTACACCTATGGTGCAGTGTTTGGGAATACACAGGTGTGTGTAGGGTGCTTTCACACTTTATACTGTTGTGCTGTGAACACCGATGATATCATACGGTGTGTATGTACGATCGTAGCTACAGGGTATCTTATGTGTTTTACTGCGGAAATACTATTGTGGTGCCTTTGGTGTTGAATTACATTTGGCTGCCATGGATTACCTCTTGACCTTCCCTTTACATTTCTGCACGTTGCACCTACCATTTTCTGGCGTGCATCCTGTAGCCTACTTTCATTTGTACTTTCCTGGACCTGGCGTATCTTGCGTTACGTGTGCTACTGCCGGTCTGCTGTCAGTTTGCTTTGCTCTGCTGTGTCAGGTCTCCTATCTTTGCAATCCAATACCTCCCCTCCTTTCTTTGCATTCCAATGCCTCCCCTATCCTTTTTTGCAGGTTTCTGCAAGCAGACTTTTCAGCTGCTGTCGATTGGCCATCGTGGGTTGATTGGTGTTGATTGCTCATTAGTACTCCAATTACCCTACTTCAGCATCTCCTTCTTTTCTTCCCCTGACCTTCCTGTTTGTGCTATTGTTCGCAGCTGCAGCGTCCAAATACTGGGTTTCGGGCACGTTTCATCCCCATACACATGTGCTTTTGGGCACCATGTGTGCTCTCAGCTAAACGATTCTATACCTTCCTCTCCACCCCTGTCCTGCAACTTTGCTTAGCAACAGACAGGCCAGATTTGAATTGCTCCAATGTGCTTACTGCTACGGTGGCACACCCCTCTGCTGATGTCATGTATCTCCTCTGAGCCACTCCTCGGTGTTATACCGCTGCGCCATATGGTACAACCTTCATCCGGCGGGACATTTGCGATTCAGTATTATCTGCCTCATTTGCATGGCATTGAGTCTCACAAGGGATAATTGTCTAGGCTTAAAATGGCTCACAAGGGCAGTTAGCTTAGTACTAATCTATGAACCTATAAACCTATGACTACTAATTCATAGTTACCGCGCCAAACACTATCACAGGCCCTTAGCAACCCTTGCACCTTGGTTGTGGTGTTCCATGCCTACCATTGTGTATTATGCTGTGAACCTGATTTCTATTACGTTGTGATTTTATGACATTTTTATATTATTTCTTTATGTTACAGTTTCCACACACATGCCCTGCGGTTGTGCTGTGCGTTACTGTGGACATGACATTAAATGTTGTTATTTACATGTTGTGCATCTTTTCTTATGCCATTGGCTGTGTATTTCTCCATTGGCATATGTTAACGTTGTGATACCTGGGTCTGGCCCGCTTCCATAGCTCCGATGTTCTGTTTGGGAAATTGTAAACCATGTTTTTTGGTTTACATTTCCGTAGGCTTACGCTACACCTGCACCACTTCATGAAACACTATATGCCTTCATTTGCATGGTGCGATACTGCGCATGGGGTGATTAGCATACCTACGCTGGGGACTGCTCAGTTCTGGCATACGCCGGTAGTGCACGTGGAATTGGATCGTACCTGAATCGCTCGACGGCCATATTTGGCATTATACCGCCTACGCTATGCCTGTGCCTGGTGCAAGCTTCATGAATCCTGGGGCTAATCTAATTAAAAATAGATAAAATATACTAAAAATAGACTATCAGAGGGTCAAATAAAAATAATTGACAAGCCGATACCAATGTCTGAACTCAAAATTCTAATTAATAAGTTAAAACCTAACGAGGCACCTGGAAATGATGGTATAATACCATAACTATACAAAATGATGACTAAGGATGTTTTGAATATTTTACTAGAGGTATTGTCAATAGTTTAAGGACTTATGAAGGTACAACCATCTTGGAAATCCACCTTAGTCTCCCCAATTTTAAAACCTGACAAGGACTCAACACGATGTTCTTCATGTAGACCAATTTCATTATTAATTGTAGATTATAAAATATTCATAGCAATCCATGCCTCTAAAATAAAATAATTTCTTCCAGTTTTGATAAATAATGAATAAGACTGGGCTTATAATGAACAGGAACACCTATGATAGTTGTTTATATGGGTCTATATCATATATTCAAAATTCCAAAATATGTAGGGTGTAGTGTGTGGCAAACAAGACAGCATACATTGCTGGTATATGACATGTGGTGGTTAAACGCTGTGGGTATGAATTGGTAGGTTTGCAGTGTTGCAGCCAGTGAGGCCTGCTAAAGCTACATGTGCTAAGAACACCTTCAATGCATTCCGCACAACACTGTGCAATACTAATACATAACAGTATACCTCGCAACCTTCAGATAATTGATATTCCCACCATGAAAGGTGGACAGTATATGTGCCTATATGGATATCTATATGTACACCAATGTATGTTTATATTTATGTGTGTGTGTGTGTGTGTGTGTGCGTGCGTGCATGCGCATGGCGTGTGTGTGTGTGTGTGTGTGTGTGTGTGTGTGTGTGTATATATATGTATATATATATATATATATATATATAAATATATATATATATATATATATATAAAGATATGTATATATATATATATATATATATATATATATATATATATAGAGAGAGAGAGAGGGTCATATTTACTGCGACAGATGGCTGGTGACAAAGCCATGGACTGAAGTTCAATGTTGAAACTGCATTGGCATCCCTTCTGGCAAAAACTCCGTACCCATGAACTACCATATAGGTGGTAGTCTGTTTAACACCGAAAGTGTGATAATGGACCATGGGACACAGGTGGACTATAGTCTCCCCTTTGATAATCACAGTGACACACTAGTCATGTAATCTGTCTACCTGCCACACCTCATCACAAAAGGTGTGTCATCCAGGGAAATATAGGTTAGTGTTCCTCTCTACTCATCACACATAAATCCCATTATAGAGTATAATGCCCCATGTGGTATTTACCTCACAAGACATCCACAGCAAATGGAAACGACAAAGACATACCTCACAAAGAGTAATACCAGCCTCAAACAGATGCCCTATGCTGACCATCTCACAAACCCACAACTACACTGTGTCGCATACCACCTACCCAGAGGTGACCTCTGCCTAACATACTAAGCTATGTAAAAACCAGAGCTGTTGGACATACGTGCTACATGCTCTAGGGACCCAAACCTTCTGACCACAATAAACAGCACATGCTGGAGGGATAGATTCCCATCTCAGAGACATCCCATACTCTGTAACAAACCAACTATCCATAACAAACAAAGCTTCTAATTAGCAGTCGTCATAAATAATCATGAAGATTGTATGGGAGATAGTGAATACACCCGGGCAATCACCTCTGTGTCTCTGCTTGACAGGGCCACATGAATGTGTGTCAAAGGCCAGGGTAGCATATGGCTAGGCTTCTATAGACTCTAGGGCCAATAGCCTCTTACCTACCTATGAAGTGATACACACCCACATGTACTTGTTGCAATAATTGCTATGTGAGTTTGACTGAGTGTGATTGTGAATATGTTTGTGAATGTGTCAGAGTTTGGTTTATGTGTGATAGCTTAGTGGGAAACTGTTTCTGTCATGGTATTATGTGTCCTAGCTGTGATCCCAGCAAAAGATGTGCATACAATTGCTAGGCTGAAAAAGCAGTATGCCATACATTCTGACATAGTCCCTTGTTGTCGACTGGGGTGCCCATTGTAGGCCAAAGCAGTACATGCATGCTTATTGAGTGTTACTGCTGGCAATTCCAACCCCTGTATGAACTGTAGTACTACCAGAGGCTGTATGCCTAAACCGCACAGTATGGTGTATGTCCACATTGATTGGAACCGCTGTTCTGTGTGTTCTCTGTAGTCCTCACAGATTACATACCTCAGGCATATGGTCTCGTAACTACTGACACACAGTACTGTAAGGTACACAGGTAAAGGTCACCAGTGTTGCCATACCTATGTGTCTGGTATATGTCTGATGTGTGTGTGTGTATGCCTGTACCATGGCCTCAGTCATATGTGTGTTACAGGATATAGGTGCGTATCTAGCAACATGTATAGTGTAGTACAGCAGTATGCCACCTATATTCATGAATGTGCACATATGTTAGGCAGGGGTCTGCTATCAACGACTACTGTGGTATACCTTTGATACTGTCACTGGACTTTACAATCATTGCAATGGATTACACTTTTCATGATGCATTAACATCATATATACCTCCTGTGTCTAGGTTGTGAATTGTGTCACATACAGTGTGCCATGTACTGTTGTATAGTATTACATACTGTTGTAAGTTTGTTGCTGTGCAAAACGTGGTTTGATATATAGAGTGTGCCAGGCACTGTCAGGCAATTGTGGGTTGAGTACTGACATGTGGTATTCAAAGTGTGTATCATCTGACAGCCAGTAGGTTGCTATTTATGGCAGTTAATTGATATCTGTACATTAGAAATATACGTGTGCCTCATGACTTGCTCACACATATTGTTTCATTGTCTTCCAGGGCTATGTCCCACCATCGTAATCCCGCCTATAGCACGGCGGAGGAAGAGGCCCTAACATCCAGCCTACTGCAGCAGTATGCCCTGCTGTTCTCTAGAATCAGCCAGGACTGGCATGAGCGGACTGTGCTGTGGCAAGAGCTTGTCCGTCGGGTAAATGACATAGGCATGCATAACCAGACATATGAGCAGGTACGCAATTACTGCAGTGATTTAATTAGACATGTCCGGCAGCATGCGTCTGATATCCGCAGACAGCAGCTTGCCACAGGTGGGGGGGTAGCCATCCACCCCCCCCTCACCAGAGTGGAGGAGCTGCTCCTGAGCCAGGTGGCTCCTGGCCAAAAACAACCCCAACAACTAGCGTGTGTCAGTGTGTCATCATGGAGGCCGGAGTCACCCAGCAAGCTGACATGGAGCGTGCAGGTAACATGGCATAGCTGTAGACTACTGTTACCTCAATTGTTAGAGCATGCTTATGTGAGATGTGTACTGTGTAGTTAGACTATGTTGTGCCTAGTATTGTGCAATGGTAATAATTAGGAATACAATCGGTAGGCCTGTGACTGTCAACTGTTGTACTACTGTACGATTGCAAACACACAGTAGCAATGCCACAGTTGTTGCCACTGACAAAGTATCTCATATCCTTGTAGGTCCCTCTGGTTTGACAGCAAGGCAGCCAACCCATGCTGGTGAGTGTGTTCTATCTTTAATACTGCTAATTAAATGTGCATGTCATAGGTGAGATGTAGGCCATGTACACGTAACACACATATGCATAATGCATGCTGTGCATGTTTGCTGTGAGACTATGCACATCCAAGTAATGTGGGTAGCTGCCTAAAACACATACAATACACAGAGCATTCCACACAATTGTGGCAACACTGATGTGGACATTGGATAGGCAGAGTCGATACACATGCACACAACATACACAACACGTCATACGCAGTACATGTTAACATGATACACATGGCGTATTCAGACGCCCGCTGCAAGGTCACACTACAGTATTCTACACTTCATCCACACAGCACACATAATATACCTGAGGGGTAGATGCCACACATGTGGCTGTGCGACACTCTTCAACACATTACACATTCATGGTAGGCAATGCCCCCATTCTGCACCTTACAAACCCATGTAAGAACTGGCTGTGAAATGGTGAATGTAGCCATGGTACTGCAGTTCTGGTACAGCATGGTGTGTGCCAGTCTGGCACACATTAGTAGCCTTTAGTGATCACATGATGCTGCATGATGATGGCTCATTGTAGTACACCCCATCCAGTTACAGTGACCACAGTACTACACATAGCATTACCTGCTATGCACCTCGGTGTTGTGTGTGTGCAAACATAGGCACCTATACACAATATGCATAGAAATCACCATTTGTACAAAGTGACACATATATGTCTTGTAATGCTATTGAGTGTATAGGTCACATGACACACACTGTGTCAGTGTGATGTTTAAAGTTGCAGTTGTTTTGTAGCATGCCATGACATGTCTGACACTGGCATGTCCACAATATGTCCTACACTCACCATAATCAGTGTACAATGGCCATCTTGACCAATGGTATTCCATCAGGTAAACATGCACCACTCATCCTGTGTGTATACATAGCATGCATATGCTAATCCTGTGTCCACAATTATCTGCTGAAGACACAGACACTCTAATCAGAAATGGATATCTATGTGACACACAGATACACATCCAGCCATGGTATGTATACCTGTGAGAGATGGTGCACAGAGCATTGCAGAGCTTATAATACTTGCACAGCACTGTCGTGTCCATGTATACAGTGCATTCCAGGGTGAGGCCAATCACTGAACAACAACACACATGCATCAAAGACATGTATAGTGTTATTGGCAAGGGCTGTCAACACCTGCACTGCATGCTTTTGGGAAACACACGTCCTGCATCCTGACACATGTGATATAACTGTTTGCCTTGTGATACTATACCCCACCATCACCCACTATTGAGTATGTTCCAGATTGCTGGTGGTGTGAGTGTGTGTGTGTGTGTGTGTGTGTGTGTGTGTGTGTGTGTGTGTGTGTGTGTGTGTGTGTTAGTGATGAGTGCATTTGTGTGCATGTGTGCATGTGTTCATGTGTTCATGTGTTCATGTGTGCATGTGTGCATGTGTCCATGTGTGCATGTGTTCATGTGTGCATGTGTGCATGTGTGCCGACATCATGTACAGGTCGTAAAGTGTGTTTCCTGTCTTCCTCTCACAGGTGCTGACCTTGGGCTGGTTCACTGCAGCAGGGAAACTGATGTCACCCAGCAAAACAGTGATACTGATGATAGGTGTGTTGAGGCACAGGCATGTTTGCCAGGGTCTGTCGTTGGGCCACCAATCGACAGTACACAGTGGTCCAACCCATCCATGCATACAGTCAATACATCCATCACCAATGCCCATAGCTGAGGGACAGCGGACAGCTGGCTTTGGCCAGGACAGTGTGGTATCCATGGCACATGCATCCCAACACAGCAGCCATACCCAGATGTCTGGAAGGGTACCACAAAGGCAGATGCCCAGGGGGTTTCATACGAGCACTGCTGCTCATCATGCCACTGGCAGATGTGCCACAGGTCTGACAACATCACACATGTTCCAGGCTGTCATAGAGGCACAGGTATGTATGGAACAGTACAACAGACAGGGACTAAGGGCACAGAGGGCACATAACACCACCGCCATTGACAGTATCCATGACCTAGCAGGTGCCATCCATCATTACACCGAGGTCACTGATAGACGTTGGGGAGAGACATTAGATATCCTCCGCAATGTCATGTCCATGTGTCAGGACAGTGCGGGATAGTTGAGTCATCGACGTGGACGTATGCCAGCAACATCAGCAGCTGGCAGTCACCGCAAACATCCCTCAAGCCACAGCCTCTCCTGTACCAGCCCCAGCAATGTTGGGGGTGGGCTGTCCATAGAACATCCTAGAAGACCACATGCACATGGCTCTGGACAGTCCCAGCAGGGACTTGTGTCCAGTGTACATCCATCCACCTCTGAGGATAGTACCCAGTCTGGTGTAGTACCTGATAGAGTCAGTAGCACCCCTGCCAGACACAGGTACCATATCCATGGCCAGAGCTGGTGATCTGTGAAGCCTCACAGGTACAGTCTGTGGCTGTCCCACAAATACCCGTATATGGCAGCCACATGGTGGAACTGTGTGCATGCAGACACACACACATACTCCAGACACCTAGGGCTAACACATACCCACACACATTACATCAACATTGGCCCTTTCCAGTATTCTTGCCCTTCACACACACACACACACACACACACACACACACACACACACACACACACACACACACACACACACACACACACACACACACACACACACACACACACACACACATGCTTACATGTCGATTGGATGGCTCACTGTAGGCCTCTGCCAAACCAACAACACACCCTGTGCATATGATGAAACCTGTGCCACCTCCTGTCATCTGTAACATCGATGCAGGAACAGGCTACCATGGTGCTGATGCACAGGGTGTCTTTATAGCAGTATAGCAATGTTAGCATGTTGTCAGCAGTACAGTGTAATGATATGCTTGAAGGTGTAGCTGAGCAGGCATGATGCATTAATGCTATGATTATCATTGTAGTGTTATTTACACCAGTGTTGGTTCCAGTTGTGTATTGTCTGGCCACGTGCCACTTGGATGATGTGTGCAGTATTGGCAGCATGTGTTAGAGAGTGGACAGCATGTGTGGGATATGTGTAGCACAGATTTGCAGGTGTACAGTAGTGAACATGGTGGAGGTGCACTGTCTGCATGTACGTGCATAGTGGACACATGGCCAGGGTGACATGCTCTGTATTACACAGTAACACTCCATAGTTTCTATTGTTGGCCAGTATGCATTGTACTACACACATTTCAGAACCTGACTACACATGTGTGTATGACATGGTTTGACACTGTGCTGTGGGTGATACTGTTACTATCTGTCATTGTTTTGCATTCTGGTAGTATACATCACTTCCATAGCCTGACCATAACCAATCATTAGATGATGTCTTGACAACCAACACACGGATGTAGGACACACAGCAACATCTGGATCCTTCAGGTACTATAGTATGCCAGTAATCACTGGTATTCTCCTGCACCCATTACTAACACCACTCCTGTTTGGCATATAGCTCTCTTTGGTACAAGCAATCACAGTAGGGATATGTCTGTCCACATCTGGTAATGCATACTGTGGCCTATATTGCATTCTCCAGATGACACACACATCCTGCACAAGGGTATCATACAGACAGATGCCTGTTGTCAAACCCATGCTGGAAAGCTATAAGCCAAACTAAGCATAGACATCCACCTTTACAGAACATATTATCCCCACAGTACCACATAGGTAGTAGCCAACAACATGATGAACAGGTACCGATGTGTACATGCAACTAAGTGTTACGTCATCTGTCCTTTGTTAATCACATTTCCAAAGGTATTTTGAGATCCCTCAGTGGATCACATAAGCAATAAGGGGTCTGCATGCATATCCACAAAGGTTGTTCAACACCTGTTATGAATAGTCATCATTGACAGACTTTGCTGCGTTTGAACAGGTCTGACAAATACCTTGGCCATAGACCCTCACACACACATTCCAATAGGAACCGTAATGACTTTGTGTGACACAGATGACCTAGGCCAGGGATCACTACAGTGGCTGGGCTTGTCACAAGCATACAGATGTGACCTAAGGTCTGGGAAGCAGCAGCACAGTCTGGCAAGGATGACAGTTGTGTTCTTGAAAAATGCAGGGTTCCCACACATGCAATCATTGAGGTAATATGTACATATATGTATTTGCCACACAGCTAGCTCACATGTGCAATGCATACTGATATGTCATACAGTAGTAAAAGCAAAACCCACAACACATTGACCAACAGTGTCACACACATACAGCACACACACTCACCAAGTGCAGGATTCAAACCCCTACCTAATTACTTCATGATACTATAGCAGTACACATTAACACGATGCACTATACATATTACTGGGAGTTCTTTTTTCCACAGGTATATTTGTTGGATGGTGACATCATCAGACTTGACAAAGGTTAGTTTACCACTTTTGAGGTGTTTCACTACTCTCCTAAAAGGTTGCTCCTTCTCAAGGAGACCACACACACACAGTTGTCCAGTGCAGGATTCAAACCCCTACCTAACAACTTCATGATACTAGAGGAGTACACATTAACATGACACACTATGCATATTATTGGGAGCTCTTTTTTCTACAGGCATATTTGTAGGATGGTGACATCATCAGACTTGACAAAGGGCAGTTTCTTACTGTTGAGGTGTTTTACTACTCTCCTATCAGGTTACTATTCCCAACTAGATCACACACACACAGAGTTGTCCAGTGCAAGATTCAAACACCTACCTAACTATTTCATGATACTAGAGGAGTACGCATTAACATGACATGCTATGCATATTATTGGGAGCTCGTTTTTCTACAGGCATATTTGTAGGATGGTGACATCATCAGACTTGACAAAGCTTAGTTTCCCACTGTTGAGGTGTTTCACTACTCTCCTAAAAGGTTGCTCTTTCCCAAGGAGACCACACACAAACACAGTTATCCAGTGCAGGATTCAACCCCCTACATAACTACTTCACGATACTAGAAGAGTACACATTAACATGACGAGCTATACATATTACTGGGAGCTTTTTTTTTCCATAGTTGTATTTGTAGGATGATGACATCATCAGACTTGACAAAGGTTAGTTTACCACTTTTGAGGTATTTCACTACTCTCCTAAAAGGTTGCTCCTTCTGAAGAGGACCACATGCAAACACACACACACAGTTGTCTAGTGCAGGATTCAAATCCCTACATTACTACTTTATGATATGACAGGAGTACACATTAACATGACGCGCTATACACATCACTGGGAGTTATCATTTCCACAGGTATATTTGTAGGATGGTGACATCATCAGACTTGACAAAGGTTAGTTTACCACTTTTGAGGTGTTTCACTACTCTCCTAAAAGGTTGCTCCTTCCCAAGGGGACCACACACAAACACACAGTTGTCCAGTGCAGGATTCAACCCCCTACCTTACTACTTCATGATATTACAGGAATACACAATAACACGGCACGCTATACACATTACTGAGAGTTTTCCATTCCACAGGTATATTTGTAGGATGGAGACATCATCAGACTATACAAAGTAGGTTACATTAGGTGACATTAGATGGCCTACATTGAAGGAATGTCTAAACACTTTGGCCATGTGATTATCACAGGTGAGTTTACTATCTGCCTGTGTCCCCAGGGCCATTATGACTTTCTCCATACATGCTGGATTGCCACCTATGTGGTAATTTGTGTGCACTTTGTATTACCCAAAGGGGATGACTATGCATTCTTTGCCATTCAGCTTGAGGGCATTGTTTTGACACCAGGTATCTGTCTCTGTAAGACACTTCTGGAGGATGTCTGTGTCAGCTGTACAGTCAATTATGGACCACAGTTTCCATTCATCTGCAGACTTGTTCAGCCATACACCTGCCATGCTTGCCTGTACCTCTGAGCAGTATCTACTGAACTGGTGGGGTCCCAGTACCAAGACCTGTGTGATACCATTTGTGACTGGCTTAGAGTTGGACATGGCACCCGCAACTATGAACATGTGTGTTTGATCTGTGAGCCACTTGGCCACCCATCCTGTGACATAGCTGTTAATGTTCAAGCTGGTACACTTGTCCATGATGACAGAGTGGGGAATGGTGTGGTAAGCCCTTAGTTAGGTCCAGGTGGGCTGTGTGGACTACTTTCACCTCCATCTATGTTCATGGTAACTGTTTTAAATAAGTCAACAAAGTATGGGAGCCAGGCACTGCCTTTAACAAGGCAAAGTTGTGTAGAGACCAGTGTCTGGAGATCTCCATTGTCTCAGTGTGTGGGTTCCATGACAATTTGCTCAATAGCTCTGTAGACCCGGCTGAGTAGACATATTGGGCAATGGTTTCCAGGTTCTGTTTTGGCACACCCTTTGTGGAGCTGGATGACTGTTAATGTATGTCATTCTTTGGGTACATAGCCTGTGGTACGCTTGAATCTGGACAGTGAATGTAGGTGAGGGTGTAATTCCTTATGGGCCTAGTGTAAGATGCAGCCTGGGGCAACATACAGTCACATTGATGCTATGTTCTTAGCTTTGGTGAGGGCTGTCTTTACCTGAATGTCCATGACGTCTGGATCTCTGCATCCTTCTGTGATGGACACAGGCCCTTTTGGGGGTGATGGGGGGGAGTTTACACTGAACATGTCCCCCTTGGTGTGGGCAATGAAAGTTGGTTTGGTGTATGTCATTCCTTTTTGCAGTAGCTGACAGCATATTTGGAAGATGACACCTACATGTCTGGTATAGCTACCGAAGGCTTTGTGGTTGTTATTCTTACATTCCTTGACTATTTGTCTTTAGAAACTGTCCTTGGATTATTTTATGGGAGATCATTGTTTCTTCCTGATAATGATCAGTGATGCCTTTCCTTTAGTGAAGTTGGATCTATCATGTGTTCGTTTCCTCCTTCTCTTGTCTAGCTTATTTATGGCCAACAACCACCTTATTGTTGTCCTATTTTTGGAGGAGTGCATCTTGGTTTTATTTGTGATGTCTCATTCCATGCATCCCTGTAGATGCTCATAGGATGCACTTGTAAATGTTTCTGCAGATTGCATACCATTAGCCTATAGCAAGGGGTCTTCGGAACATTCCACTTTGGTCTTGGAAAGTGTGCAGTTTGCTTTTGCAAATGTCTTCACAGTGGTTTCATTGACTGGGTGTGGGGGCGGGATGTGGATGTCCAGTGTGATTACTTAATAATCTGATATTACCAGTGGGGGGTTTATCTCTGTTGTGGAACACTGGCAACCCATGTTGGTGATGATCATGTCCAGTATGCTGTCACCTCTAGTGGGCATGCCGACCAGCTGTTCCAGGGTGCTAGAGTTTCTTACCTCTAGGACACATTGGGCAAAGGACATTGTATACGAGTAATTTACCCACTCAATGTTTGGGTAGTTGTAATCTCCTCATATAATGGTGTATGATATGACCTTTATATTTGCCATTGTTCTACAGAATACTGAGTGAGGTTCCTGAGACAAGGTACATGATCTGTAGCAGGCTACAATCTGATGGGCAGCTTTGCCCAATGTTAGTTGCACTTGCATGGTCTCTAATGCCTCATGCTGTGCCAGTAACCTGAAGGTGTGGATATCCATAAGGTAAATGGCTACACGCCTTCCTTTTGTATTACACTCGTGGTCTTGGGTCCAAAGGTCAGAGTGATTGTGAGTGTTTTACGTGGATCATATCCAACAGCTCTATGTTTGACATAGCTTTGTATGTTAGGCAGTGAACACCTCTGAGTAGGCGATATGCAAGGGAGTACGAATGGAGCATTTTGCGATGGTCTGTGTATGGCATGTATTTCAGGCCACTAATGCTCTTTGTGAGGTATTGCTGCTGGCTTTCCAGTTGCTGTAGTTGTCTTGTGAGGTACATAGCAGCAGTGGTATTGTACTCTTTTATAATTCTAGTGAGTGGTGAGTAGAGGGGAACAATGTCCTCTTCTATTCTGCATGAGACACGTTTTGTGATGAGGTGTGCCACATAAGAGGGTTTCCTGACTACTGTGGGACTGTGCTTATTACAGTTGTATCCACTGTCCACCTGAGACCCAGGGTCTCTTGTCACATTTACAGTGTGAAGTATACTACCATCTATGTTGTAGTTCTTGGCTACAGTGTTTTTAACAAAGGTGATGATAATGCACCTTTTGACATTGAGCTACAGCCCATGGCTTGGACAACAGCCATCTGTCTCAGTGAGGCCCTTTTGTATGATGTCCACATCTTTAGTGTTTAAAATGATGGCTCCTAGTTTGCAGTCCTCTGGAAACTTCAGTAGCCACAGGCCTTCCATGTCAATGTTTACTTTAGGGAAGTAGATACTACACAGCCTGGGAAGTTATCTAGTCCCATGGTTGCTGTGATACTGGCTTTGGATAGTGCTTTTTACTTGTGCAGCCATGATGAAAGCAACTTTGCAGTCTTCCATTATAGACATGTGCTCTTTCATGGGTGAGAGGGGGGTAAAGTTAACACTGATCCTATCTGCCAGGATGTTGGCAATATCAGTTGGCTCTGTACATTTAGTGCCATTGAGCTGTAACTGTCTGTTGGGCAGAGATCTCCTGAGTAGACATTATGCAAGAGAGTACAGATTGGGTTACATTTCAGTCCTGTTGCATGGGGCAACTATTTGAGGCCAGTAATAATCTTGTTAAGGTACTTCATTGGTGTTTCTAGCTGAACGTGTCTAGTCACATTCATCGCAAGTGTGTTGTGGTACTCTCTGACAGGTCTGATGACTGCTGAGTAGTGGCAACCTCCTTTGACCTGCATGCACAGACCTTGGCAGTTTGTGTGACCACATAGCAGGATTTTCAGACCACTTTGTGAATGTGTTTCTGGAAGTAGAGATGACTATACTCATTTGTCTATAGATCCATTATTATCACATCCATATTTAGACTGTGTGAGCATGCCCAGTATGACCTTTCAGTATCTTCCTGCCTGAAATTTGCTTCATTTCTTTAAGTGTGTGGGCATGCCCAGTATGACCTTTCAGTGTGATGCTGAATGAAATCCATTACATTTGTTGGAGTGTGGAAGCACACACAGTGTACACATTTATACTATATGTGTGTATGGTAAATCAAGTTGTATTTGTACAGCAGGGCTGACCTTTGTGTCATAGATCAACAGGGATCATGCTGTGCCTGCAGGGCTTCCATGAGACACTTTTCATAGACTTATCAACATTTCTACATACAGGGGGGACAGCTATTCTTTGTACATTTCTACCCATGGGCACACAGGATTGTTACTGTGGGTGTCCATAGGATGTGGGTTTCACCTGACACTTATACACATTTGCTGTGCCTGCACTGCTATGTACAGGACACCATTACAGTCTGTACTGTTGCCTACCATATTGGCTTGAGGCATACTACTGTACTACAGATCTTAGCTTCTAATGTCACGTATATTAGCTTGCGACTTCATAGCCTACACAACCCACTTCACAACGCCTGGCCTGATCTTCTCTGTCTGCATAGGCATGTGGGGAAGGTTACCCATTTGACTCTTTAGGGGCATGATACAGCATTGCTTTGTGTTTGCATTAGTGTACAATTGTCCTGCTGTGTCTGTGCCACTGAAATGCTATCGGGGCTTAGTGGTTCAGTACTGTGACTATAGTGCACAGTATCCTGGGTTCAAGGCCTGTCACTGCTTTTTATTTTCATGCTGGCCAGACCAGACTGCTTAAGGAACAGTAAATCAGATATGAGCATGTTTAACTGACTTTGCTCAACTTGCCCTGACCTTGCCCAACATTGCATGAGCAATTTTGTTTACATATACTAGATATTGGTGAAAGCTGCTTAGCACTGCTTTATATTGCTTAAAACATGGCAATCATGCCTCCGGTGGTGCTGCAGGGCTGCCTATTTCGGATGCACATACTACACTGCCTATACATGTTTGGAAACAGGTAGTGTCAAGTTAGGCATCCCTTTTATTTTATGTGCGAGTCAGAAAGAGGTATCATTTCCATGGTTCCTACTGAGCCAGTGTATGTGCTATGCATTGCCTCTTTGCCAAGGACAAGGCATACTAGGCATGCCTCCTTCTGCCTACTGGGGCAGGCTCAGGTTGTTCCTCCTCTGGGTCACGCTGTGCCTGTGCAGGCCTTGGCAATGATGGGGGGGCTGTTTGGCACTGCCCCATGCTGTTCCTGCAGCAGCTGTTTTTGCAGGATCATATTGTGTAGCATGGCACATACCATGACAATTTGGGTACATGTAGTTGGTGAGTACTGCAAGGCTCCACCAGATGTGTCCAGGCAATGGAACCGTGACTTGAGCATCCCAAACACATGCTCGATTACATTTCATGTTTGCGCGTGTGCCTCATTATGGAGTTCTTGTTCAGGTGTGTGTGCATTTCTGATGGGTGTCATCAGCCACAGTTCAGTGCGTATCCAGCATCCCCCACTAGGTGACCATCAGGGATGTCTCCATTGGCAAATGTCTGGTACAGCTGCAATAGATGCCAGATATGGGAATCGTGGTAGCTTCCAGCGCAGCCAGCACACACATTCAGTATTATGCCCTGGGCATCACACACGACCTGGCTGTTGATGGAGTGGAAGCCTTTGCTGTTGATGTAGGCCCTACCCGGCTCACTAGCTGGTGCTTTGATGTGTATGTGCATGCAGTGAATTGCACCCACTACCTCAGGGTATTCCGCTATTTGCTGGAAGAGACGCATATTGCTAGCCAATACCTCATGGGAACTGGGGAAATATACATGATCACTGACATGTGCTGACATAGCATTCAGGAACTGGTGCAGTACCCTTGATGCTGATGCCTGTGAAATCCCCATCATATCACCAGTTGGTCTCTGGAAGGTACATGTTGCTAGTATTAGGCCAACACATACCTTGGTTTCCACTGGGATGGGTTCCCCCTATGTTGGTTCTGTGTGTGAGGCATGGCCTGCACAGCTTAACAATTTGCTGCAGGAGGTCTCTGTCCACTCTATAGCGCTCCACTATCTCCAGCTCATGTAGCCCCTGGTAGGTTACCCTGGGTCTGTACACTCTTCTCCATCTCCTCACTGTGGGTTGCTCAGCAGCATTCGCAATGGCACCACCCTCAGCATCTTGCACATGTTGCCTTATAACAGCAATGGCAGCCCCTAATATTTTTATGTCTCTGTATAAGCTTTTTAAGTTTTCACTTCTCTTTGTTGACTGCAGTGTTGCAGTGTTTCTGAGAAAACATGGGGGAATGTTGTTTGCAGAGTTTTAAGTGCTGGGCTGGGCTGGGCTAGTGTACTGCCTGTGTAATTGGCTGATTCTGATTGATTTCACCTGGCAGATCTGATAGTTCTCCTTAGTTTACTTCCTACTACTTCTTTTCCTTCCTTTTCCCTTTCTGTTTCCACAGGGGGCAGCGCCATGCAAACAAGTGCAAACACGTGCACACGAGTGCACACGCACACACACAGGCTTACACAAGCTTACACAGGCTTAGGCGGGTGCACATTCATGTATACAAGCTTAGACGGCCTTACACAGGCTTACACGGGCGCACACACATGCACACCAGCTTAGATGGGTTTACACATGTGCACACGTGCACACACAGTGTAGGCAGCTTTGCAAGAAACTTTAGTGATAGCCACGGTGTACACCTTCGGTTTCTGGATTTCAGTTTAGACAACTGTAGACACACCTCTTTTAGTCCTGAGTAACTCACAGCAAACACATGCCACTCTGCTCCAATAAGCTTACAGTCTTTTTGATAATACCCGCTCATGATATCACCCACCTTCTACTCTGTTACTCCCCTTATCCTACTCTTACACTCTAGGGACATGGTTCACATAGCAGGAAAAACTGGGATTCACTATCCTTATCCTCATTTCCATAGGATTGCTTACTAATGCTTGGTTACATCTCTCAGACTGAGCTTCCCCCCTTAGCAACCTCTACTCAGTAGCCATGTTGTCTTCTGCCTGCAATTCACATGCATGGCAGATGAATATTTTGAATAAAATCCCTATTTTTGGCTTTTATTTTTTGTTTTTCTGGTTTTTAGAGCGCCACACGTTTGTGCGGCACTGTGCTATGCTTAAACATTGGAGATCGAGAAAAAAAAATGTTTTTATTATTTTGCAACACATAAAAATGCCAATGACCATATATTTGGCCATTGGCATGCTTCATCAACTGGATGCATCCTTTATTTGGAGCTGTCATGGCTCCGTTTTGCTATTTGCAGAATGGTACTCAGTTGCCAACCGAGTACATTTCTGCAAATAACACTACTCTTACTCGGACAGTTTAGTGTTTCCTGGATCACAAATTTACCTCATTTGCATAGCTTTCAGCAGCAAATGAGGTAATTTGCATATACTAACCCTGTCCGTGCAAGAGTCGTTTTAGGAGCTCTCTTGCACGCCCCTGCCGGATGTTCCTGGATCGCTCGGCAGACATGTTGGCTGCATGGAGTCTTACTCTACTCTTAGACTCCGTGCAAGCCTTCGTGAATCCAGCCCATATTCTTTTAAAAGAGAATTGAAGGCAGGGGAAAGTCAAATAAATTTAGAACTTTAAATAAATAATCCCAATTTAAGGAGTCAAATGTCTTTACAATAAATAAACCAATTATTAAGATGTCTTCGTTTTCTATATTTAAGAATTCAATAAGGGCTAGTATTCTTCTATTATCAAGAATATTATCAAAAGTATGTCTTTTAATTATAAAACCTGTTTGATCTTGAGTGATAGTATAAGTTAAAGGTTATTTTATTCTACCAGTAAAAGTAGACATGGAATCTTATAATTATTATGTAGCAGAGAGATGGGTCTATAAGAGCTGAAAAACTCGAGGGTCTTTATTCTTTTTCTGGATAGGGGTAGTTGATGAATATCTCCAAGAAGGATGGATCTTTCCTTGTGATTGAATTTCAGTCAAGGTTTTATGAAAGAAAGATGGGATAGAAGGAGGAAAATGTTTATAGATTTCTATTATTATACCATCCATTCCTGGAGCTTTTTTTTTTTTTTTTATTTTATCTGTAATTTCTTTATATGACATCTGTGTTAGAAGTTTAGTTTTTAATTCTGCTAGAATTTTCAAATATTAAGAGATACTACAATTAATTTTTAAAAGCTGGCATCTGTATTGACAACTTTATTATGAAGAATAAAATGATATTTAATAGTGTTGAGAATGTTTCCAATGTCCATTTTTGTACCTTCATGACTTTTTATAATAGTGTTAGTGTTTGAATGTATTTTAACTCCCATTGATAAATTATGCATGTGTTTATGTGGTAAAGAATAAGAATTAATTTTTAATCTTTCTATTGCCAAGTTTGATTTATAAGATGCAATGTCAATATATTGTCTGTTTAGGTCTTCTGTTTTTTATTGGAATTACTATTTTTGGAAATATTAGATTTAGCTGTTAGAAGTTGAGCTTGGATATTTTGTAGTTCTGAGTACCATTTTTTAATTTTATTCTTATACCAAGAAAAAAATTCTACCATAAATGTAAGGTTTTAAGAAGTCCAAAATCAGAAATATATTGACATTTGATGTTGCATTTGTTTTAGAAAAAAAATAATTCTGAGATTAACCATGGTTTGAAATCTTTGATTTTAATTATATAAGCAGGGATTCTAGTTGAAATGGATAATCTTTTAAAATCAGTTTGAAACTTTAAGATAAGGTCATCATGATCAGATATGGGACATAGGGTTATAATAAAATGTGAAATTCTAATCATGGGAAACTAAAACTCCATCTATTATTTTTTTTTGGGTGCCATATTTATGATCCTAATGAGAAAAAAACAAAGATTTAGTATACTTCATATTAAATATATCAAGTAAATTAAGAGAAACAGTCATTTTTAAGGATTTTTGCTGTTGAAGTAAGTCTTAATGTTTTTTTTTTATTAGTTGTCTAAGAGTTTTCCAGAATACAAATGAAGTCTCCCACTTGTATTCAATTACCTTTATAAGTGTTTGTTATGAGTTGTAAATGTTTTAGCAATATTTTCCCCATACCAGTAAACAAACAGATGCTGACCAATATCCAAATTCTCTTGTTAAATTTTAATATAACACAGGTGAAGAGACCATCTTGATCTTCATATTATAGCTCATTTGGGGTTTACTAGTATGTTTATTCCAAAGCATCATAGCTCCTCTTCTCTTAGTTTTATAAGAAGAATGAGCAAGAGTTATGAAGTTACCAGGATTCCCAATATCTTTTTCAGTTGTATTAAAGTGAGGTTCTTGAAGGAAACCACTTGTACCTTATTATTATTTAGATATCTTAACAAATGTGATATTTTCCTTGGATTATTTAAACCCTTAGTATTTAAATATAATAAAATTAAGTATGTGTGTGTGTGTGTGTGTGTGTGTGTGTGTGTGTGTGTGTGTGTGTGTGTGTATATATATATATATATATATATATATATATATATATATATATAGGTCCCCTTCAAAACATCTAAAACCCATTACATCTAATTTCATAACACTGAGACCAGAACATCTAAAACCAAAAACATTGAAAACCCATAACATCAAATTTCATAACATCTAACACTACCAATCACATGAAAATAAATCTTCTCCACATGTAATGACACCAAACTACCAAACACACCTTTTACTATAATCACATCAACAAAGCACTGAGCAGAAGTGATAGTGAGCGTAAAAGTTCTTCAAAAGTTCTTCAAAAATAACACTCCAGTTAAAAATCGATGTAGTTTAATGAAAATAAAACGGATAATCGCTTTCACTATAACAGCTTCATCAGATCCATGCTCAAACATCTTAACAGATAGTCTATATATAAGGAGAGCTATGTAAATCAACCAATCATAATAATTGATTTAACTCAAGCTTCTGCTTAAAGTCATAACGTATTGCAGACAATTACAGGGCACAGCACTTCTCATATAGAAACCTATCCACATACAATGACTAAAACCTCTCATAACATGCAAAAACTATGAAAAATATAAAATATATACACGTGTGGAGGAAAACTTATTGTGGGTGCTACGATATGTAATAAATAACCTATTCATACCCAACCAAGAATATTAACAGATCACAACCTTCCATACCAGAAAGCACCTTAACCTTTAGAAACAGAAAATCACATGGCAACATAACATATATAAATATACATAATATATAAATACATAAAAAAAAATATATATATATATATATATATATATATATATATATATATATATATATATATTTATAAAAAATACAATAGCATAATGGTGCCTAAAAAACATATATATGTGCATATAACATTATAGAGCTCATCATGTATAAAAATGGAATGTGCAACAGGAAACCATTCAAACCTACTATTATTTGATATGCCTACGCTGCCACAACCTTGGTTTTATGGACACTCTTTCATTTAATCCAGAACCCCTATCTGCTCTCAGTCTTATTATCCAGTCACTCTCTTTACCCTCAGTGAACGTCCTAATGTCACCTCCCCTGGAGGTTTGGATGATGACTTCTAACACTCTAAAGAGAAACTCGTGTTCCTGGCCATTCATGGCAACATGTTTTGCTAATTTATTGTGTGGTGTGCCTTTCCTAATATGATAGTTGTGTTCTCTCATCCTATCTCTGAGCGGCCGGTTGGTCTTACCCGCATAGAAGGAAGAGCACATCTGGCACACTGCTAAATAGACCACATGGACGGTCATACAGTTGGCATCTACAGTAGTATGAAATACTCTTTTTAAATCTGAGTGAAAAAACTCAACGTTGCTGTCAATAAATGGACAGAAATTACAGTGGCCACATGGTCTCGTACAACCGATTTCTGTAGGACGTATATCCAGTCTTGGATAACACAACAGGTTGTATTGGTTCCTGAAAAGAAAATGTGGGACTTCCCCCACTATCTGCTTGAGATCATCATCAACTTGCAGGACACACCAGAACTTATTAACAATCTCCCTGATATCAGGTTGATCAGATGAATAAACAGTTGGAAACTTAACATGAGATTCACTCTTTCCCATCCCTATACTATTCGGGCCCATAGGTCCAAAATATGGCCTAGCTGTTGTTGAACGTAGAACATTAACCTCATCCAAACACAGATTGACCTCACTCTCATTGTAACCCCTAACCACTAACCTCTTTTTCAGGTTCTCTGATTCATTAGCAAATCCGACATCCATGGGATTCAGCCTAGAGGCCCTAATCGCCTGCCCTTTCATTATGTTCCTAAATATAAATGGTAGATGCATACTTGTTCTCATGAGTAATGAATTACAATGGCAAGCCTTCTGGTATATTCCGGTATTGATGATCTCATCAGATAACCTTTCCACAAACTAATCTAAGAAGTCAATCCTATGGTCAGAAACCATGAAATTAAAGATATGTTTCCTATCTTCTTCTTCCACATGTTTTGCTAAAGCACTTGTGTCTTTTTTATTCCTTATATCTCTAAGGTGTCTTTAATTTAATCTTTAATTTCATGGTTTTAGAAATAATAAATAAAAGTAAGAGGGGAGGTGATATAAGGAATAAGGTAGAGGAAGCAGAACAAAGATGGATTTTATTACTTCAGGCAGATAGGTCTCCTGGATTGAACAATGCTGTTTCCTTGAAACCTTTTTTTTAAAATCCAGACCACTAAAACATTAAGTAATATGGATTATTATTACATAAAATGTGTCTGTTATATGTATATTTTATTTCATCTTATGCAGAATATAAGGCAAATTAATGTATGTAATTTTAATTAGTCTATGTCATAGTTTTATATGTGTTTTCATTGGTTGAACCATATTTTAAATACCAATGTTTTAACTGTTTTTATGATTCTGAAGAAGCGATCAGCTGACTTAGATCGCAAAAGTGCTTACTTTTGTTTAATAAAGTGGTGTGAAACTGCAAGTGAACCATTTCCTACCTTGACTACTACATCTCAGTTACAACTTTTGGTTTTATAAAGGGCACTACTGTGAAGCTGCAAGTGATTTATTTCCTGACTTGGATTATTTCATTTTTATCTTCAGCTGTGGTCTAACCATTGGTCTTTTCATTTTTTTCGCTTGAGGTGTATACCAGGCGTTTATCCAGCTTTTGTTTTCTTTCACGTGCAAGTGTAGGACTCCCATACACGTGATTCTGGGTTCCAATACAGAATATTCCAGAAAGGTTTAATGTTGTTCAACTTCCTATTATATTCACTGTCACTTAAAACACTTTAGATAGTGGACCTGATATGAATTATATGCACGAGATATGAGACACCATTATTATACTTTCTGATTTATGAACGAGGGCATACTGTCTACTATATTTCTGTAAGTATAATTCTGCTATCTGGATTTGCATGGCCTTCATAATTAACTAAGACACATACACAACTGGATCTATAGCCAATAATCTTGTCAGGTCATACACATAAGTTCATAGGTTCATAGGTAGGGACTAGGCTATTGGCCCTAGGGCCTATACAAGCCTAGCCAAAAAAGGTACCCTGGCTTTCGCCACCCAAGAAAATTATTTTCCTGTGCCCCTGTCAAGCAGAACCACAGAAGTGATCCCCGGGGTGAATTTCCTATTACCCATCCAATCATCAAGATTTTTCCTTGAAGAGTGCTAATGAGGAGCTCTGTTTGACATAGATAGGTAGTCTGTTCCAGAGAATGGGAAGTTGCTGGGACAGGAATCTATCCCTCCAGCATGTTCTGTTTATTTTGGTGACAAGGTTTAGGTCCCTAGAGTGTGTAGCTTGGAGGGATTGGGATTTCTTTAAGTGGAGCATGTCCAACAGCTCTGGGTTTAAATATGAGTGTAGAGGTTCATAGGTTAGTACTAAGCTAACTGCTCTTGCGAGCTATTTTAAGCCTAGCCAATTACCCCTTGTGAGACTCAAACCCTGCCCCTTGTGTTTGTGAGGCAAACACCTTAACCATTAGGCCACCCTCCCAACTCAATGCATGTGTAACAGCTCAAATTGTCACTTGTATTTATGCATGATTCCTGAAAATGCTTGAGCAGCACTTCTTCTGCGCAAAGATGGAAAATCAATGCTGTAGAACAAAATTATTTGTCTCTTATGTCTAGGTTTGAATCCCACAGTGTAAACATCAAATACTTAAGTGTAAAAAGGTAAAATCAAAGGTGTCAGGTCATTGCATTTATGCCTCCAAAGCATGTCTGCAAACCTAACTCGCCTAACAGTTTTCAATATATATTTCCAGGCTACATCAGTAGACACCTCTCAAACTAAAGCCAAGTGTCAGGTTAACCTTCCAGTTTCAATTATTTAATTCCTCCCTGCTTGGCACTGCTGCTCTGCACTTAACATTGCAAAAATGTGGTTGGCATTGTTGTTCAGATTTGTACACTACCAGTAAATGCGATAATTGGAATTGGCAGGAAAACATCAGTTTGCATTGCTCTGGTTTGGCTGGTAGACATGGCTGGCATTAGAGAGGAAGATGCCTAGCATAAGGCACAGAGATGGGGTGTCCAGGAGTCCAGATTTTATTGGACTCCTGCTAAAGCACCACAGTCAAAGGATTCTGCAGGGGGACTATTCCGGCTCCCAGTACAAGTCAGAGGCATGGAATAGTTTGCCTAAGCTGTATCCAGTGCCACTGGTATCCCTTGTAGTGGAGACCAGTGTAGGCATCATTTTAATGACTTGCACAGGAAGAAAAGAGATACCCTCAACCATTGGTTTCAGGAATTTGAGACCATGGACATCCCACAACTGTTTTAGTATGACAATATGAGAGCACTTGTAGGACTTAGAAAGCTAAATATAGATAAGAATGGTATGCATAATGCTCTTCTATTCTTTTCTGTTCTATCCCCAGCTGCCACTAAATGTGAGTTCCATTGGCAGGCTCATGTTGCTCAGTTGGAGAGACTGATGGAAGCAAGTGGTACGTATGTAGCAGAAGAGAAGTGCTATTGTAGCATAAAAAATTAAAGATAGCTTTTTTGGTCTTTTATAGAGTTGTGTCAAATTGAGCATGCAAATTCCAATTGTAAAAGCAAGTATGCATGCATTAGTTTGTAGTACAAACCAGTTGTAAGAATCCAATATTAGACTGTAGTCTGAGGTTGTGGGTTCAAATAACACATTTCACAACTATACAATACTGTTATTTCTTCAATAATATGTACCTTAAAAACTCTATACCAGTGGCACAAATGCCCTGCTGTAAATTGTAATCTGTATAATTGGAACATGCATATATGCACTATATGTACATGTCAAGGATTACTTTCAGTACTCTGTAGTATAGTGTGCATCTGTTAGGATGTATACTTAAAAGTAATACTTCAGATAAGAGTCATATAATTCTGTTAATGCATTGTATGTCATATATGATGGTACTAGTCTTATCTTTTTTTTTCTCTCACCCCAGCCCTTATCTCTCTTTTTTACTTTCTATTATGTGTCATCAAAATGTCCCCATGTCATCCATGTGTATCACATCACTAAATGCTACACAGCAAAGTGAGGGAAGCCAGCTCCAGAAGATCAGCCTGCACCCACTCCGGCTCCAGCACCAATGCCTAGCACATCCAGCCAATCTAGCAGCACTGCCTCAGCTGCCCCTACACTACCTGTGCCTGCAGGCAGTACTGCCCCAGAAGCTGGTGCAGCGGTATCCTCAGAGAGCAGTGAAAGAGGTGGTGATTTCATCACCTGCAGGGAATTTCCAGGGATGGTGTGTAGGATTGTGCACCACACCACTGATGTACACCTATGCCAGATGGAGAGGCTGCTCTCTCTCATGGTCTCCAGGAGGCAGTGATGACATTCCAGTGGTTGACGACTCAATTCTTACTGTCTCCAAGCTTGATGTCCATGAGCCTGTGTTGTCCCCTCCCTCATCCCAATCATGGTGTCCCCCAACATTTTGTATCCATCACCATCCCTGACTGTTGTCTTTTTTGTCTTATATATTTGCATTTGCTTCCTCACCTACCCAACTTACCTGAGCCAGAAATGCCTCTGTCCCTTACCCAGCAGTTCTCTCTTAGTGAATTAAAAAAAATGGGTATCTGCCACATATAAAATTATCATGCCATGCATTGCTCTCCATTTTGCAAATGTGCCTTCTTGACACAATTGATTCTACCCAATTGACTATAAAACATGGTTGTGTTGCCACCTCTCTTTGTGGAGGTGACAGTCCAAATTCAGTTAAAATCCTGCACATATTTTCAGTTTACACTGTTAAAGAAATGGATAGCTATTGTTTTTTTTCCTACCTCCCTCCTGCACATTCCTCTAGTGCTTCCCCTTTGTCTCCCCCCGATTGATCCCCAATTTCACAACTTTCCTATCTACCCCCTTTTAACACCTTTAATCTGTTCAAAAATAGAATGTCACATATTTACAATACAGCCATGTGTTGCCTCCCCCAAGTACTGCAACCCTGGTGTCTCAGTAATTTTTCCACACGTGTATCACCTACACTACAGAAATTAATATCAATTGTTTTGTGATATGCAATGTACATCAATCTGGTAACATGCAGAAATAGAACTATTGACCAATAAGCCTAAAACGCCTTGGCTGCAAGGCTAGGGAAGGAATCAACATGGACCTTATCCACAGGGGCATAGGTGACCTTTAATATACTTTACCTGATACAATTTGGTTTTGTCAAGGGTAGATCTTGATTATTAAACCTAGTGGATTTCTTTGAAGCTGCCACCAAAGACCTGGATGAGGGATAACAAGACATACTGCCTATGATGAGGTATCCAAGGCCTTTGACACTATCCCCCATTCAGGTATCATATAGAAAATCTCCCATCTGGAAATAAACCCATATATTATTAGATGGATAGCCAACTGGCTCACAGACAGAACACACACTGTCAAAGTTGGGGATTGCACCTCCACTACTAGACCACTTACCAGTGAAATACCACAAGGATCAGTGCTGGGCCCTCAACTGTTTGGAAACTATTTCTCTGAAGTCCTGGCCAAAGTAGGTGGCCTGTGACTCACCAGGTTTGTAGATGACTATCAACTGGATGCAGTCATAAAGATACGCTCAACTATGTTAACATATTGCAGAAGGGGCTGACACAGACAAATGATTGGTGCCAAACTCAAGGACTGAACCTTAAAGCAAAAAATGCCTCATTGACTCTTTGGCAATGAGCTACCCCTGCTAATGATGATATACATAGCACCCCTCTAAGTTCAAACACAGTGTTGTGAGACTTGGGAACACATGTTGACAGCAATATAGCACTTCAATCATTACGTATCCATAGTGGTGAGACAATCATTCTATAATCAGCACCTCATAAATAAGGCCATCACATCCAAGACCAGGGAAGTCATATATCTGCTGTACTCTACCCTTATCAGACCACTAATTGTGTACAATGCTGCCTTCTGTGTGTACCTCACCAGACACCTGCAGCAACTGGAGAAAATACATAGGATTGTGACCAGGAGAATGCAAGGACTCCAAAGCATGACCTACATGGAAAGACTGAAATACCTGTCACTGTATTCAGTATCATGCAGGCTACTGAGAGGTGACATATGCATACCCTACAAAGCAGTCTCAAGCCCTGCCCTACTAGAAATGCTGGGCATCTGCAAATCAAATGGGACAATAATAACTTGCTCCATGGATCTCAACCTAGCCTGTGCCATAAACAGCACATGTTGGGGAGAGAGATATATCT
Source organism: Protopterus annectens (assembly GCF_019279795.1). Taxonomy (NCBI): domain Eukaryota; kingdom Metazoa; phylum Chordata; order Ceratodontiformes; family Protopteridae; genus Protopterus; species Protopterus annectens. Next base: position 1,439,632,591 of record NC_056731.1, read on the forward strand.
CCCAGCCCTACCTCTCAACCAGGCAACCTCAAGAATGTGGATAAAGGCACATGAAAAGTAGGTACAACTGGCCAAAATCAGAATGCTGATTAACATAACATTTATATAAATAATTATGCAACCCCATCCACTTGTATTGAATTGTGGGCTACCATCAACATGCAGTTTCTGCAAAGTAAGTTTTGAATGTCTAATTTCTGGCATGATTGTATGTAATATTTATTGATTTACCAGTAAATTCAAACATTTCATGAGGGACAGGGCAAAACTAGGAGGTAAAATCAGAGGCATATGACATGACAATGATACACTGCATGCCTTTTCAAAAGCTCTGCACACCGTTTTGTTCTCTGCCACTCATAGTAAGAGGGTGGAATTACCCTTACTACTAGAATCAGAAAACATCCCATGGGAGACACAACCCAACATGGGAGATAGGAAATTCCCCCCGGGGATCACATCAGTTACCCTGCTAGACAGGGGTCCAAGGAAGTAAATATTGTGGAAAGAAATAGCCAGAGAATTGTTATGGCTAAGCTTGTATAGGCCCTAGGGCCGATAGCCTAATACCAACCTATGAACCTATGAATCCCCCACATTGAATGGCAGTCTTTAGCAGTGGCTAGCTTTATGTGGAGAACAGCACCAATAAAAAGTCACCCAATCAATAATTTGTCAATATCTGTTTGTTAGCACCTTGGATATTATTTGTTTTTTAGTCTAGTCATGGGCTGACAGAACTGCGATACTTAGAATATTTTTATCCTTGACTATTAGACTACAATGTTCACCTTTCCAAACTGTATACCACAGCAGGTTAATCATTTGAAATGCAAAGATAACACTAGACTAACACCAGGTATTCCATGTACATCTGCAAATGACTGTACTACTTAAAAATACATAACTTTTTTATTCACATCACTAATCAGAATCAACCCAAAAGCCTTGTCACCAAAAACATAGGCAAAAATCCCTTTTTTGCTAATTGTTATTTTAGACAGATAACACTTACAAGTTCTTTAGTAACAAACTTTGAATGAAAAAATTAAAAATATATATATAGGTACCTCACACTTTTATAAAACCTATATACCCTCGATATTGTTAATGACTGTTAAAAATCGATCCCAGCAGTAACCCTTATTCTCCACAGCTCAGGTACAGGAAGAACAATGTTTGTGGCATTTTCAGTAGTGTGCATTGCCTTTTTTAATAAAACTGAGTGTAGGTCACAGAACCATTTCTCAGTCTAACTTCAACAGTTCTTTCACAAGCCAGTAACATGATTGACATTGACTTGTTGGGTCACTGCATTGATGTGATGTCCTCTATCATTGGCTGCTCCTTCCCACTCAGAATTGTTGCCAATACATACACAAAATGTGTTTTCAAAGTCCATATTACCAGATGTCAAAGTGAGATCTGATTATGAACAATGTTACCCAAGCCCGATTTTTTGGCTGTCACATTCAGCTTCACACATGTACTACTGGATCTTTCTCACAGTATTTTTACCTGTACAGGCAAAATTAAGTTCTGTTTCCCCTAGTCAGCTCTGTAAATATTGTTGGCTGGTCAACCTTCTCCCATCTGAAAGGGCTGGAAAGAGAACCACCAGTACACACAGATTATAGAAATCAGAGGCTAGCACCTTCCAACAGCACTGCCCTATATAGAAATCATAGATAGTTCCCATGCCTGCAGCACAGCCAATGAATGAAGAGCCAAGCCAGTTGCCCCAAAATGCTTTAGAGCACTGACTGTTTAAGTGACTTGCTCAAAATCATGCAGTAGACAAAATGTGGTTGACTGCACCCCCTAGACTACAGGAAACAGTTTGTTAAAGGTTCCCTGATACATCAGATCCATAGGACCACAGAGAAATGAGAAAGTTGGCCAGGAGGTGCCTGAGGAAGACCTAAAAAAGTGTGGGGGGGGGTGATATAGACTTCTAAATCATGAATTGCATGTGTTGGATAATAAAGAGGACCCAAGAGTCTTTAGTAATCTGTTGGCAAACAGGAACAGAAAGGGACAGCCTGTGAGATAGAGGAACCTGGCTATGGAGGAGGGAGGGATGAATGTCAGATAGAGGCAGTTTAATCAGGAAGTGAGGACTTCTGACACTTTGAAGTCTGAGTGTGTTTATCAGAGAAAGCACTCTTATAAGCTCTCCTACCTCTAGAGGATTGTCTAGGCCACCTACGAGCTAAAAAATATTTAAAAGGGTAATTCCCCTAAAATTTACGTACAAGAGAAACAAGGATTTGTTTAAGATCCTGCATCACCTTGTAAGGTTTTAAACAGTTCTACATGCTTGTTTTTTGTTTCTTTTTTTAAATGAACATCAGCCTTGACTAATCTAGGAGGTTCAGAGCCCTGTCTAGACTCAATAATGGTACTAGGCACCTCTTCTCTTACTAAGATTTGGGAAATCCCCCTAGGCCCTTCAGATATAGTCAGCTATGTTTCCCCCACAACATATGTGGCAAAAGTATGCACAGTCTCATAGGACACTCAAGAGGTAGCATGATAGAATCTGGTTAGGTCATGGTAGAGGGAACTGGCGTTGGCACCGGCTAGTTCTTAGAGTAGTCATCCAACCCAAGAGACACATCTGGTGGAGGCAGGACAGAAGCAGAATCAGAACATGTTTTTTCTTAAGAGGTGGCTGAAGCCATGATACCTTGGTTCAACAGCTTTAACCACTGATTCTCCAAATTAATGATTCTCCAAATTAATGGATAGGGAAGACAAATTGCTATGGAGGACAGTCTTACGTACAAAAGTCTGACAGTACACTGGGTATGGTCATGTGTAACACCTAAGCAGAAAAGGCACTGATCATATCTGCCTTTATGGGGAATCTGCCTCCCATACTCACATTTCTCCTTCCTGGATGACATGAACACAAGTAGAATAGGGGTTAAAATAAAATATGGAACCACAAATGGGCACTTATCTGTAAGGGTATATAGGAACCAGTTCAGCGAAAGACGTACAGATCAAAATGGAAATATGGTGTTCAGACAGGCGGTAAAGAAGTTCTGAGGATTGAGTGCACATACATCACCTTTATGTTCTAAGCTTGGGCTGGGAGTATTCACCTGTGGTACAATGCCAGGGGGATGCAAAGGCTTTGATATCCCAAGTATAAAGAATGTTGCAACAGTGATAAGCAAGGACATCAATAAAAAGCAACTGTAACTGTACAAATAAAAACATTATCATAAAAAGTCTACTTTACAGTGATTGTCTCTGCATTCACTGACTTTATTATTATAATAATATATTATAATGCCCACACACTTAGGGAATTTTTTCTAAAGTCTCATAAACTGCCATATCTTGGAAACTGTACAACCTAACCATATATTCTCAAGCGGAACACTTTTGTTAGCCAGAAGTAAACTTTCATATTGCAACAAGATACGCATCTCTGAGTGCATGTTTGTTGAGATATTTACAAAAATATGAAAAATATGCTTAACAGTATAATTGGCAATAGAAATAACACTGAGTCTCTCTCTTAAAATGTTTAACTTGTAGTGCAAATATCAACAACAATTTTCTTCAACATCCTTTAAGGCTTCACCCAATGCCATGCAATGAAGTTTCTTCCATGTATGGAAATACTGCATACCTTCATAATTACTAACAAAGAACTAACAGTATATCCAGCACAGTACACTGCAAGTGGAAATTAATAATGTGATTTTCTATCCCTCATGTTGTCATTTCACACCATGCCTTCCTAAAAATGTAAGTCTTGCATTTATAGACCATAAGAAGGTGGTAAATGGAATTATACAGAAATGCTTGACTGAATTAACAGAAAACAATATTTGCTAGAAACACTCATAAAGAAACTTATACTGCTTGTACATTTCTATTAAAAAATAGCATGAAATGCTCAACCAGAAATAAAAGTCTGTAGAGTACAAGTCATTCTATTAAAGAGAGGGGGTAACCTAACTCTTAAGTGATTATTAACCACAAAGTTGGAAATGTTATCTTTTCTTCATCTCTCTGTGAGATGTATGCAGATAAACTACTATATATAGTTTGTTTACCATACCTTTTGATAAAAAACATACCTCTCAACTGTCCGGCTTTTTGCCTTATATTTTGGGTCTGTTACTCATAAAATATGCAATTTTCTGGAAAATCACTTGGATGATCTGATGATTAAAATCACTAAATAATGATATACATTTGTGTATCAGACTTCATATCCTTCAGAAAATGCATGCTAAGACAAATCCTGTTATTCTAGTAACTTTTTAAGTTTATAAGAGCAATATTTTAAATTTGTGCCTATTTTGGGGCTTTTGTCTCCTCATTCTGTCAGGCTTTGGCCATTTTTTTTGTTTGAAGAGGTTGAGAGGTATGATGAAAAAAAAAAGTAAATAACAGTTACCACAAATGGAACCGTATTAAGGTGCCTTGATGTCTTCATTTCTGCATGGAGAAAAAAGTTCTAGGGTCCAGGACACACACAACAGACCTGGCGATAGTCAAGACTGTGGATAATGAAGACCATTTTCTTTGGAATTAAAAAAAAGAAACAAAAATTAATCCAACTCCCAGGCAGTACAGTTCTAGTAAGTAAGCAAATATGCAAGAGGAGAATGCTGTGGCAACTGCAAAACTATTTACGGAGAAATTAAAACAACCTGGGATTATGGCTGCAGCCAATAAAAGACTGTCCAAAACATACAAGTCTTGTCACTATTCAGTTCTCATTCAGTGAAACGTTGGTGTAAGTGTTGCTGGCTTCCCTCCACCACCTTACATCACAAAAAATTAAGACACTTACATCTGAAGGCAGTTCTCCTTCCCTCACACAGCAAACAATGACCAAAAGAAGCAAAAGAAGTGTTAATTACTCTTTTTGTCTGGGGGTGGGGCAGACGCCATTTATCAATTCTCATGAATGAAGCTGTTACTTTGGGAGAAAAATTTTAACAAGATAGAGTTTTATACAAAGACATTTTTTTTTATTTATTTTTTTACATTTTCTACCCACCTGGCTGTCTACATATAAACTATTGTGTACTCAGTGTATACTTGCTCTTAACTAAAAATTGTAAATAAGAAAAAGAAAATTGTGATTTCATGGGGTCACTTGGGAATTCATGGCACCCCATTATTTTAGTCTCAAAACTGGGAAATTCATAGGGAATTTAGTATGATTGAGAGGTATGCTCCCAGCAATTGCCACTTCTCTGTAATAGGCTCCCATTGCATGTGAAGCAGTGCTCCTTAATGACCCTACTCGAGAGCAACATTGAAAACTGGATGGGTGATTGTAAATTCACAACTTGGGTGCATCTGTGTCCCCCATGGGCAGGATTAGTCAGTGATAATCACTAAATCACTCTGTTAATAACAACCATCTAACTATGCTCAAGGGTACCTTTGTTTTTTCACAGCTAGGATTGTAAATACCCTAGGGCCATTAGGCTAGTAACCTCCTATAAACCTATGCAGGCCTCTCAACATCTTCTCTTCAACATGACCTGCTGATGTCATCCACTATAAGTTGACCTGCAATCTTATAAAAGTCAGAATTGTGCTGTGGTGCTTGCATAAAGTACTGAGTTCTATAGTCTTTGTACTTAGGTAGAGGTTCCGTTCTCACTGTAGTCGAATGTGTGTGTGTGTCTAGCCAGAAGAGTGTATGCTATAGTTACTACTCCAATCCCATGGATTGACAGTGTTTTGATACTTGAATATGCCTACACATCCACTTCATGTAGGCCTCCCAACATCATCTCTCCAATGTGCCCTGCTGATGTCACCTACTATAAGTTCACCTGCAGTCTTGTAAAAGTCAGATTTGTGCTGTGGCACTTGTATAAAGTACTGAGTACTGTAGTCTGTGTACTTAGATAGGTAGGGGTTCTATTATCACTGCAGTCAACTGGGGGTGTGTTTGTGCTCTTGTCTGACATTACAGAGCCTTTTATACCATCATGTGGGACACTGTTATTACCATATTCTTCTCAACAGACACTGATGATGTGATTAGCTATACCTGATTTGTAGATGTGCACTATTCTCACCAAGGCAGGGTCAGAGACCGGCCTGGAGACCAGGCAGAAGTGACACACAAAAACATACTCGGAGGCGCTGATTAAAAATCTACCCAAACAACAGAGGCCTCCAAAGCAGACACCCAAGCAACCGCCACCTCAAGACATAGCACATGCAACACATAGTTCACAAAGTCAGTGTGCTAAACAGTCACAGCCCTTAAGGCCAAACAACATGCCAGACACACTTGTAATAGGTGACTCCATAGTCAGACACACTGACGTCCCGCTCACCAGACTGAACAATGAAAAGGTCACAGTAAGTTGCCTGTCGGGAGCTAGAATCTGCCACATAACACAAGCACTCAGGTCACTCCACAGCAAGTACAAATATGACTCAGTCATTGTACATGCCGGTGTGAACGACCTGAGACGTACCTCCCTGGACTATATGAAAAGAGACATAGAGGTGCTCTCTGATTATGTAGCCCAGGCCGGTATGACCCTGACCCTGAGCAGCATCTTACCCTCACCAAGAATGATGCCACACTACAAAGACAAAATGATCAGTTTTAACAATTGGCTTAATTACTGGTGTCATTCTAAGGGGATCCAATGTCTGTCTGCTTGGGATGACATGCTCGACAAGCCACGCTGTTTCGCAAGGGATGGCTTGCACCTGTCACCCCTGGGCTTCCGGATATTGGCCAAGGCTCCTGCCACCCCCATAGTGCCTTTTTTAGGCAAGGCTCAAATGACAAACCTACCTCCCAAGAAAACACAAGTGGAAAAAAAATAAGGGTAATGCTGCTCAATGCCAGAAGTCTAAACCTCAAGATGCACGCTCTCGAAGCCCTCCTCAGTAAGGAGAACATCGATGTCTGTGCAGTGACTGAAACCTGGTTCAAGGCTCCTGAGAGCACCCCAGCACTATCAGGTTTTACCTCATATCATTGCTTTCCGGCCCCAAAACTTGGACCGAACCACAAAAGGAGGGGGAGTATCCATATTCATCAAAGATACCCACACCTCCAGGTTAGTGGCAATGCACAAAGCATCGGAGACCATCCAGGTGCAACTAACCATAGGCAAAACTGCCTTACAATTTGTAGCATGCTACAGACCACCCTCTCAAACTCAGGAACCCCACACAGCCTTCCTGAAGACACTGGAGAGTATGAATGTCTCTCCAAATACCATCATATTGGGAGACTTCAACTACCCAAACATAGACTGGGGACATTACTCAAGCCCAATCACCCTAGCCCAAAGGTTCCTAGAATTCATAAACTCAAATGTGATGGAACAACTAGTCACCATTCCCACAAGAGGAGACAATATACTAGACCTGATCATCACAAACATGGGGACAAAATGCTCCACACCGGAAGTATATCCCTCATTGGTAAGATCAGACCATAAATTAATCTCACTGGAAATCCACATCCCGTCCCCACCCCCTGCACAAAAGACCACAGTGAAGAACTTCTCAAAAGCCAACTTCACACTTCTTAAGACTGAAGTGGTATCCTTCAAGGTCCTTGGGCCAGTGGAAACCACAACCCACACTGCTGAATCCTTTACAAATGCCTTCTACGGGCACCTTCAAGAATGCATGGATCATGCAATCCCAAATAAAACCAAGACCCATTCCCCAAAGGCAGGCGCCCGGTCTGGTGGACCCCAGCCATAAACAAACTTTACAACAGAAGGAGGAAGCTACTACATGACAGAGCAAAATCCCTAAAAGGGAAGGCATCTCTGATCAGTACTAGCAAAAACTACGATCACTCATAAAATCATCCAAGGCCAACTTTGAGAGAAAAATCGCAAAAGACACAAAAGACAATCACAAGGCCTTCTTTAGCTATGTTAGAAACCTGGGTGGAAACTCCCAGATATGCTCAGAGTTAGTCCAAAATGACACAAAATACACTGACCCCACTGACATTGCCAACATTCTGGCAGACAGGTTCAGTGCAAATTTCTCCTCCCCCTCCCCCCCCAAAAGGAGAAATAACTATCCCAGCAGAGTGTAGCCTCCCTAACATCTCAGATGCCCAGGTGAGAGACGCCCTATCTAAAGCTAAAAACACAGCATCAATGGGACCAGACGGTGTCCCGGGCTGTGTGCTACATGAACTCCAAGAGGAACTAAACCCACACATAAGGCTGCTGTTTAATCTTAGCCTTACTACAGGATACGTACCCAAAGAGTGGCGTACGGCAACAGAGGTTCCACTTCACAAAGGCGGTGCTTCTACGGACCCTGGAAATTACCTCCCCATAAGCTTGACAAGCCTGGTCTGCAGAGCTATGGAGAGGATCCTTATGGAACTCATAAACAAGGACATTGGGGACCTACAGTCATTGGATCCTACCCAATTTGGCTTTGTCAAGGGCAGATCCTGCCTTTTGAACTTGGTCGACTTTTATGAAACAGTCACTAAGGCCATTGATGAGGGTAAGGCAATTCACACAGCCTACCTTGACCTTGCAAAAGCCTTTGACACAATACCCCACTTGGGCATCATAGACAAACTCACCAGCTTAAATGTAAACCCATATGTCACAAGATGGGTTGCAAACTGGCTCAAGGACAGAAGCCACAGGGTCAGAGTTGCTGGAGCTATGTCAGACACTAAGCCAGTCACAAGCAGTGTCCCACAGGGCTCAGTCCTGGGACCCCTCTAGTTCGGCATTTATTTTTCCGAGGTACAGGCAAACATAGGAGGATTGTGGCTGACAAAGTTTGTAGACGACTGCAAACTGGGCGCCATAACTGATACTCCAGTGGACACAAACATCCTTCAGAGAGGCCTCATAGAAATGGATAATTGGTGCCAGAGCCATGGCCTTAAGCTGAACGCCAAAAAATGTATAGTCATACCCTTTGGGAAAAACAAGGTATCCACAAATTACCACATAGGTGGTAATCCATTAAATATGGAAGAGGTAATCAGGGACCTAGGGACCCAGGTTGACAGTAACCTCTCATTTGACACTCACATTGCCAAAGTGGTTAGGAAGACCTTCTATATTGCCCACCTTATCATGAAGGGTTTCACATCTAGATCAAGAGAGGTCATTGTGCCCCTGTACTCTTCTCTTATCAGGCCAATGATTGAGTACAATGCCCCATTTGGGATGTATCTTACCCGACACCTGCAGCAGTTGTAAAGACCCCAAAAGTTTCTCACCAAGAGGATAAAGGGTCTTAAACATATGTCATATGCTGCCCAACTGAAAAAACTCCATCTCTATTCAGTCACATACCACCTACTCAGAGGTGACCTGTGCCTGACGTACAAGGCCATGTCCAATCCGGAATTAATGGACATGCTCCACCTCAAAAAATCCAAATCCATCAGAGCCACGAGAGCAAGAGACTTAAACCTCAACACAGAAATAAATAGGACGTGCTGGAGGGACAGATTCATAATCCAAAGGCTCCCTACACTCTGGAACAGAATCCCAATCCATGTTAGGCAGAGCCCCTCACTAACTCTATTCAAGAGAAATCTTGACGAGTGGATGGGAGATCGTAGGTTTACCCCGGGGGTCATCTCTGTGTCACTACTAGACAGAGGCACAGTAAACTAAACCCTAAATGGGCGTAGTATTCTCATCCTAAGGGGTGGTGAAAGCCACACACACTCTGGCTAGGCTTATAAATGCCCTAGGGCAGATAGCCTAGTACGAACCTATGAACCTATATGATACACATTACAGTGACATGACTTTCAGTCTAACCACATACATCATGGCATGGTTTGTAAGCGCTGTGTTTTCTTTGTGACAAACCCCTGTGGCATCTCCATGTCTCCAGCTGCTGCATGTGTCTGGTGAGGTACATGCAAAAGAGAGCATTATACTCTATTAGTTTTCTGATGAGGTTCGAGCAGTGCTGTCATACTATCCTAAGATCTGAATATGATGGTGTGACTTATGATGCCACAACATATGCTTTCAATCCCAGTGTGGACACTTGGTGGTTGAAGTTCAGATTGCTATCTACATGTGTTCCCAGTGTTTGCATCACTGTGCTTCAGCACACCAGGACTGTTGCTAATGCTGTAATTAGCATGGAATTCAACTTTTCAGAAGGACAAAATAAAGATACATTTCTGTATTTATTTGTAGATCGTGTGGCTTTGCCACCAATCATTTGTCCGCTTTAGCCCCTCCTCCATTGGCGGACACAATGATTGGACCTTATATACAAGAATCAGCAAACTTGGTAAGCCAAAAGCCATATATTTTACCCTGAACTGTTGAAAAATAGATTCCAAACAGTAGCAGGCCAAACACAGATCCCTGGGGTATTCCATTGGTGACAGCTGTACTGGTACAAGTTGATTCAATAACTTTGACAGTATGTGTTCTGGCAGTGAGCAAATTGGTTAACCATCTAGTAATGTAAGGGTTAAACCCCCAGCTGGGAGAGTTTCTCAATGATACCTGAGTTGGGTATTGTGTCAAAACCCTAGGCCAGATCAAGATAGGCAGTTTGCACTGTCTTAGCTTCATCCAGGCCTATCACACAAAATCAATAGTCTGTGACAACATCACAAATTGCCTATGGCATGACTCAGCACATACGCCTTCCTAATATGATTGAATACACACTTCAACACACCCTCCACATGGGCTATGTTCCCATAGAAGGGTGTACATCAACATGCATCCATCTGAGATGGGGGGACAGCACCTGATGCATGCATGTATAGACACATCCTGACTCTCCTCAGCTGTGAGGTTGACCAATATGCCATCATGGACCTTTTCTAAATGGACACTAGTAATATCCTGCCCGTGTGCAAAAGAGCTGTATAAGTTGCTAATGCTACATCATGTTTCTTGCATCTGATCAATGTCCTCAAAGAGGTCATTGAGGGCATGCATGATGATAACACTATCATCCAGGCCAAGACATTTGACACAAATCCACAATGAGGTATTCAATCAGCACTGTCAGATGTGACCATAAACAGCTATATCACCAAGTGGGTAGACCAGTGGTCACATATGTGGCATCTAACTTTAGTGACCTATATCTCAGGTCCAGTGATCAGTTCAGTACATCAGGGCTGTCTGCTAGGCCCTATTCTATCAATTATTTAAGTAATGTACATAACAGATGACATACACATCCTGTGTTAACACAGTTGTCGGAAGGACTACAGATTGTGGGCAATCATTGACTCCAACTGTGATATTAGTCTAATATGGACAGTATCGATGCACACCAAAGATTGCTGCCACAGCCAGGACAACAACTACAATGACAAGAAAACTTGGAGGGATTTGACCCGAGTATAGTGTGGACATCACACTCTATAATCAGACCAAGAGGTATGTGACAGGTGCCCTGGGGTAGATGGTAAGTGGGACATCCACCAGTATGTGGTCACAGTGCTGACTACTTCCTTGTATGTAACACAACTACTGAGTATGTGAAGCACATCCACATCACAAGCCATAATACCTCCATAGTTCACAGCCTTCATCACACCAAAAATTGAGTACAATGCACCCTTCTTCGTGTACCTTCCTACACATCTTCCACTGATATGTAACTGAAGTGTACCACCTTGGTCACAGTGAGCTGTCACACAGCTTATTGGCCATACCTAGGTATTTTTTGCGGCATAAACATTGCTGTCTGATGGTGCAGGACCCACATCAAGTTATTACACCAGATGCTTTTGTGCTACCTGTTTTGGTGATGCACACAGTACATACATAAGTATATGACAACATTAATGGCATGGATAGCATTCATGACAGTGTGGAATGTGCTATATATATATATATATATATATATATATATATATATATATATATATATATATATATATGCAGAGAGAGAGAGAGAGACAGAGATGGGAATACTTCACAATGCTGAAACTCTGAAAGATCGAATTTCATATGGCTGAGACCATATGATCGAACTTTCGGAACCTCAGTATTGTAAATGAAGATCTGCATACAGTGCGGAATGGGAGATTTCCCTTTTCCTCACTGTAGTGCGATCTCAGAGTTGGAATATTTAAGTAGTGGGGGTATGGGGGTGCAGGGGGGATTGCCACCCTTCAATAATTGTGAGAAAATGTTTTCTTTGTTTTTTGGATTTACTTTACGTTGTCGAGGATCTGAAAGTTTGATCATATGGTCTCGACCATATGAAATTTGATCTTTCGGAATTTCGGCATTGTAAAGTGAATCCATATATATATATATATATATATATATATATATATATATATATATATATATATATATATACTGTATATATGCCATGCACACTAGTCAACTAGCCTGTATTGCTCATAATGTTGCATACAAGTATAGCAGTGTCCCTTCTAACACCTACAGCAGGTGTTACAGTACCAGGACAGTGTGTGTGTGATTACCCTCATAGAGTGTGGGTGCATCATAATAGTTGTACAAGCGTGTTTGTGCAGAATTATCTCTGATCAATCTAAATTGCATATGTTATTTCAGAGGCATGGGATTACATGTGTTATTATTCTAATATTGTCCATGACTGCACTTGCTTTTTTTAATGTTGTCCATGAGCCTTTACCTGTATCCCACTTGTTGGATACTTCTGCTGAGATTACACTCTTATTCAGACAAATCAGTTTGCACAGCTTCATAGTATGCACCCCACTCCATTTGTAAGTCGGATCCCTGATAGATGTCTTCTGCATTGTTCATGTAAGGATGATTATGTTACACAAACATCATCCCCATTGTTATGTCATCTTGTGTAACAATCACATAATACACATTTTCACTGTGCAGTCCCTACTGTATCATATTAATATGTGATTGGTGCTGCTGCTACAGCTGTGTTCCATTGACATTCCCTCATCTGCTGTGCATTAGGTTGTTTCACCTGTCCTCTTTCCCTGCGATCATTCCCATAATTCATCTGTGTGCCCCTATTCAATACAAACACTTCCCCTGAGAGTTTATTTTACACGGCAGTCCATGTACTCCTCCAGATCATTTACACAACTTCAGTACAAATTGCCAGGAATGGTATTTCACAATACTCTGCACTGTAGGTACACTATCCTGTACTGTGTTTGGCCATATACTTATCATATCTCTCAACTGTCCAGATTTTCAAAGAATGTCCAGATGTGTTCCTTTTCAAATTTATAGCTTTCTGCCATATCACTGCGTTGATCTCAAGACTGATGTGACTCAATAATTACATACTTTTGAGTTTCAAACTTCAAAATCCTTCAGAACATATTTCTTAGCACAGACCTCTGGTTATTATAGCACACTTCTATAAGGCAAATATGTCAAATATGTCCCTATTTCTGGGTCATTGCCCCACCATTATGTTGATTTTTGTCGAGATGTCTTGCACTAAGTGCTAGTGATCATTGTGGCATTCCGTGCAAAACAGTGGACCTTCAGAGGTCTGATTTAAACAACAGTACTATTTGTGCTCACTAACAGTTTCCTGGTTGGCAACACTGTTACCAGCCATAAAACCTTGCTTATTTACATTTAAATATAGTGCGTGGCAAGACTATGCAATAAGCGGTTCTGCTCACCACGCATCACCACACACACACACACACACACACACACACACACATGCAAACTCCATATAGGCTTTGCGGGAAGCCTACACAGAGTTTATTGAATCCTGGGGAACTTCCTTTTGCATTCACTGCATATTGTGTGATAAGTGGTGTTGTGCTCTTCCACAATGTGTGTGTCTCTGAATTGGTCCAGCCCTGCAAGTTGCAATGAATTGCACAACTTTTTATTGTTTAGGTATGTTAATTACCTATGAATCTTTCAATATTTTTTTGGTTACCTAGGATTTAATAATGTTTGAGGTAAGAAATTTGCACATCATGTGGCTAGGATCAGAAATATATACACATATGTATATAACATACATTAGATATGTATACTTTTCTGAAATTTGGAAATGCAAAAAATACATAAAAACCGTGGTAAGAATAATCACTTACATGGTATAGAAACAAAGCCCCATGAATGAAAGGATGTGTGAATATCCACTGAAAACAACTGTTGAAAATTATTTTCAATACATTTCATGCAGTTGGTTGACAACTCAATTTTTCCTCTTTTCATAATTTTGGCAGATGAGATGTTTGTTGTTGTTTTACATTCTCTGATGAACAGTCATTGAATGCAGTCATCTTACTCTGCTACTTACTCAACACATTTTCTTTTCTT